>NC_064761.1:45778142-45956267 GCF_011397635.1 Epinephelus fuscoguttatus | reverse complement strand
CTAACCCCTAGCACAACCTAGCCTAGCACAGCTACACTAGCCTGGCCTAGCCTAGCCTCTGCCTAGCCTCTTCTTCTAGCCTCTTCTTCTTCTTCTTAGCCTTCTTCTTTCACAACCTACTTCTTCTTCTTCTTCTTTCCTAACCTAACCTCCTACTACTTCTTCTTCACAACTTCTTTAACCTAACTAACTTACTTTCTTCTTCTTTCTTTCTCCTCTGCCTCACAACTCCTCTTTTCTTCTTCTTCTTAGCACAGCACAGCACAACTTCTTCTTCTTTAACTTAACCTAACCTTTAACCTTCTTCTTCTTCTTCTTCTTAACTTCTTCTTCTTCTTAACTCTTCTTCTTCTTTCTTCTTCTTTCTTCTTCTTCTTTAACACAACTTCTTCTTCTTCTTTAACTTCTTCTTTCTTCTTCTTCTTCTTCTTCTTTAACTTCTTCTTCTTTCTTTCTTCTTCTTTAACACAACCTAGCACAACTAACTTCTTCTTCTTCTTAACACAACCAACACAGCACAGCACAACTGCACAACTCACAGCACAACACAACTGCCTAGCACAACCTTTCTTCTTCTTCTTCTTCTTCTTTTTCTCTTCTTCTTCTTAACTTCTTCTTCTTCTTTCTTCTTCTTCTTCTTCTTCTTTCTCTCTTCTTCTTCTTCTTCTTCTTCTTCTTCTTTAACTTCTTCTTTCTTCTTCTTCTTCTTCTTCTTCTCTTCTTTAGCACAACTTTTCTTCTTCTTCTTCTTCTTCTTCACCTTCTCTTTAACCTACTTCTTCTTTTTCTTCTGCCTACACAACTTTCTAGCACAGCACAACTTCTTCTTCTTCTTCTTCTTCTTCTTTCTTCTTCTTCTTCTTCTAACTTCTTCTTCTTCTTCTTCTTCTTAACTCTAACCTAACTTCTTCTTCTTCTTCTTCTTCTTCTTCTTCTTCTTTAACTTCTTCTTCTTCTTCTTCTTAACCTAACCTTTTCTAACACAACAACCACCACAACCTTCTTCTTCTTCTTCTTAACTCTTCTTCTTTCTTCTTCTTAACAGCACAACTCACAGCACAACTTCTTCTTCTTCTTCTTCTTTAGCACAGCCTGCTCTACAACCTAACCTCTTTCTTCTTCTTCTTCTAACCTCTAACCACTAACCTAACCTTTCTTCTAACCTACACTTCTTCTTCTTCTTCTTCTTCTTCTTTCTTCTTCTTCTTCTTCTTTCTTCTTCTTCTTCTTCTTCTTCTTCTTCTTTAACCTAACTAACCTAACACAACTGCTTCTTCTTTATTTCTTCTTCTTAACCTAGCACAACCTAACACAACTTCTTTGCCTCTTTAACCTCACAACTGCTTCTTTCCTACCTAGCCTGGCACAACCTCCTCTTCTTCTTTAACTCACAACTCTTCTTCTTCTTCTTCTTCTTCTTCTTTACAACCTCCTAACCTTCTTCTTCTTCTTCTTTCTTCTTCTTCTTCTTCTTCTTTAACTTCTTCTTCTTCTTCTTCTTCTTCTCTAACCTAACACAACACAACTAACCTAACCTTAACCTAACCACAACTAGCTAACTCAACCTCTTCTTCTTTCTTCTTTCTTCTTCTAGCTTCTTCTTAACAGCACAGCACAACTCACAGCACAACTGCTTTTCTTCTTCTTTAACCTACTTCTTCTTCTTCTTCTTCTTCTTCTTCTTCTTCTTCTTCTTCTTCTTCTTCTTCTTCTTCTTCTTCTTCTTCTTCTTCTTCTTCTTCTTCTTCTTACTACCTTCTTCTTTATTCTTCTTCTTCTTTACTTCTTTAACTTCTTCTTTCTAGCACAACTGCTTTAACTGCTTCTTTCTTCTTCTTCTTCTTCTTTAACCTAGCACAACACAACACAACTTCTTCTTCTTAACACCTCTCACTAACCTTCTTCTTCTTCTTCTTCTTCTCTTCTTACCTAACCTACTTCTTCTTCTTCTTCTTCTTCTTCTTCTTCTTCTTCTTCTTCTTCTTTAACTAACTTCTTCTAACTTCCTAACTTCTTTCTTCTTCTTCTTCTTCTTCTTAACTAGCACCTAACCTAACACAACCTAACCTAGCACAACCTAACCTAGCACAACTAACCTAACCTTTAACCTAACTAGCCTAACCTAACCTAACCTCTAACCTAGCACAACACAACTTCTTTCTTCACACTCTTCTTCCTAGCACAACTCTTCCTAGCACAACCTAACCTACTTCTTCTTCTTCACTCTTCTTAACTTCTTCTAACCTTTCTTCTTCTTCAACCTAACCTAACCTAACCCTAACCTAGCCTAACCTAACCTAACTAGCCTAACTAACTAACCTAGCTAACTTCTTTCCTTTCTTCTTAACCTAACCTAGCCTAACCTAACTCCTTCTTTACTAACCTAACTTTAACCTAACCTAACACACTAGCCTAACCTAACCCAAATAATTAGAAGTATGCCCTCACCCTGATCTTTATCCCTAACCCTAACCACTGTCAACCCTAGCCCAAATTTCATAACCCTAGACTTCATAACCCTAGACTTCATACCCCTAAAAACATTAAAGCTAAAAGAAAAGTTCATTAAAAGTTTAAAAATACTAAAGCTAAGAAAATAGTTTAAAAAGGTTAAAAAAAACATCAATTCATACCAGTCTAAATTCAGAACATAGTACAAGCACAAACAGGAAAGAGACGGGAAGGAGATAGTAGGAAAGAGAAACAGAAGACACACAAGACAAACAGGAGCAAGAAACGGGTACAAAAAACCCCCCACCCAGTATTCATCTAAACCCTAACCATGGCTAGACCCCTAAGCCCTAACCCTGTACATTTATCAATTAAGCCAAAAAGAAGGCGCACTAAATTAAAGACACTGAAGGACAAAAAATGACAACCTAAAATAAGGTAAAGCAAAAATAATACTAATACAGACACAACAACATGTACAAGGGAGAAGGTGAGGGGGCAGCATGGGACAAAGGACAATAGCACAACACAAGAGGGAAAAGTCAAGACAGACAAGATATAGACAAAGATAGAAGTCAAGACAGACAAAAGGGAAGAAACAGAAAACAGAAAGAAAGATAGAAGTCAAGGAAGACAAAGACATTGAGGAATACAGAAGTCAAGAAAGACGAGACAAAGAGAAGAAATAGAAACAGAAAGGACAAAGACAATAAGAAGAAACATAGAGAAAGACAGGGAAAAAGAGAAAATAACAGTGTACCAGACCTGATGAAGACAAAATGTACGGTCGAAACGTTGTCAACAGGTACACTGTTTTTATACTTCATATAACAAAGGCTGCACAAATAGAGGGGGACAGACACTAAACAAAGAAAGAAGAAAGCACAAATAGTAAAGACAGAAGAAGGAACAGAACGAAAGGAACACAAATACAGCAAGCAAGGAAGCACGAGCACAAACAGAGTAGACATACAGAGAGTATAAAAGGGACAAACAGGAGGAAGGAAGAACAGAACGAAAAAAGCACAGAGAGAGCAAGCAAGCGAGCAAAGAGCACAAATAAGGAAAGAAGGCAAGGGGGTCCGGTCTGGCGGGGTATCCATCGGGGTGATGGACCGTGCACCTCGTCTCGTCCCCTATTCCAGGGGATGGGACGTTCAGTCCCCTACTCCTAACCCCTAACCCTAACAGGGGATGGGGTACAGTCCCCTATCCTAACCCTAACCCCTAACCCTAACCCCATGCCATAAAATCTATATAGGAGAAACAGGTAACAGCATCCGAACCAGACTCCATCAACATCTGTACAGCATTAGGAAAGGCGAATCGGAGACCCCCCTGGTTCAACACTTTCAAACTCACTCCATCTCATATCTCGCCATTTCAGGTGTGGAAAGTAACCCCAACTGGTCTGCTGGTCAGAGGAGGAGAGCAGAGGGGGCCTGGATTAGAAAAATAAATAGCAGACAACCTTTGGGTCTCAATGAAAGACTCTTCACTCACAACTAACCAGTTTTTCTTCCTTCTTCTTCCTCTTCTTCTCCCACAGCAAACCTCTAGACAGAAACATAGCAATAAAGATTCATTATATGAACATTCCACTCTCTTGATTTTTGTTTTCTGTTTTTTGTTCTTTCGTTATGTGTGAGACCCTTTATACATAGACTTGGTTACCTACCTGTACAACTTAAAAACTAATCCTGAGCTGCACCCAATCCTTGTCGGTCACTGTCATCGTTCTCATTCTGTAATATTTCAAAACCAAATTAGTTCAATTTTTTCTACACCAGACCTTTTAAGATGATGTTGATAGGTATCTGGGTATGCATGTTTTTTATTCAGAGTCTGGTAAGATTAACTTCTATGGGGCAATACAGGTACCTTCAACTTCCACTATCTAAATCGGAAAAAAAAAAAAATAAATAAATAAATAAATAAATAAATAAATAAATAAATAACTTCTTAAAAATAACTTTTCCTTACAATGGTGAGTGGACGGAAAAATATGTATGTGTATGTTTAAATGTATCTATGTTATGAGTATAGTTACATACATATATACATATATATGGGTATGTTTTGAGTTACATAGGTTTACCTGGAGATATGCTGGGATGCATTTTATATTTTTATATTTTTCTTTGTACTCTTCATAATTTTTTTTTTTTTTTTCTTTTTTTTTTTTTTTAAACAAATTACCAGAACTCTATATAATTATAAACAACTTAAAAACAATCCTTCTTTCAGTATACATAACATAAAATAAACAACATAAAAACAGATAATACAAAATCTACAATAATTAATATTAACTCTTTCATTTTTCAAAAATATTAAATTAGGAGAACAGATGGACAGTCAATCCTACCTCTCATTTTGGGCAGACGTGAGGAGAGACGGTGGATAATACATCCCCAGGCCAGTGCACCAAAACCCTAAATAGATCAAACAAACAACAATAACTCATATCCCTAACCCCCTGACCCCCCTAACCCCAGCCATGCTGGCCCCCCCTGTATTTGTTGTGGCGCTTTCTGCCATATTGGACTGTGGTCCAGGCACCATCAGCCATGGTTGTGTACGTGTTTGTGGTGTTTTTTTTGTACGTTTTTTTGTTTATTTGGTGTATTTTTATATATATATATATATATTTTTTTTTTTTTTTTTTTCTTTTTCTCGTTTTTTATGTTTAATGTAGATAAGTGTGCGTGTGTGTACTGTTTTTATTTTGTGTGTATGTGTCCTTTAATATTGTGTTTTGTGTGTAAGTGTCCTTTAATGTCTGTGTTTTGTGTGTAAGTGTCCTTTAATATTGTGTTTGGTGTGTGTGTCGTTTAATGTTTGTGTTTTGTGTGTAAGTGTCCTTTAATGTTTTAGTGTTTAATGTTCCCCTGGGGCAGCCTTTGTTATATAAAAAATATAAACAAAGTAAAGAAAACAATAGTGGAAATGAAAATAGAAATGATAAAGAATTAATGAGTAACAAAAAGCGCTTTCCCAAAAGGGGAAAGGAAGATTTCTAAAAGAAAAAGGAGGGGGGTAAGGTTAAAGGTTAAAAGTAATCAAAAAGCAGTCAGAAAGAGGGAAAAATGCTGAAAAAAAACTCCAAAAGAGAAGGATTTTCCTCAAGGGAGAAGTGAGGAGAAAAGGCAAGAAAGGAGACAAAGGGAGGGAGAAAAAGTTTGCCCTCAAGGGGAAAAAAAGCTGTTGCTGAGCCTTAATTAGTCCTAATCAATGTAGTGCTGTCTGTCGACATTTCGATCCATATGGATCTTCCTCAGGACCAGCACTCTTGCAAAGTTTGGACCCACTACTGGAGCTGAGACAGTGAGCTGTTTCTCCTCTGGCTGCTGCAGTAGAAGTGAGCTCTGTGAGAGAGTGAGTGAGTGTCAAGGCTCCTCCCACGTGGTTTGAGCACACACACACTAATGGAGGAAGAAGCCTGGGCTTGTTCCGAATGAAAATGACAGTAGAACCTGTTGAAATGAATTTTATTGTATAACAATAAAGTCACTAATGACCAGTCATGTGCTCTGCCAAGATTTTTTAACCCCTTGTGAGTCCCTGCTTCCCTTCCCTTGTTTTTAATGTAGCCAAATAATGCATTTTACAGGTTTAAGTCCTCTAATTAATGATTTCCCAGTTTTAGATAGTGTCTAATGAATTATGTGTCTAATTTATGAATCCCTATTTATGTTTTTAAGTGTGATCAATTATGTTTACAAATCCCTGGATGAGTTTAATTAATTTTAACCCCCTAATTAATGATTTGCCCTCTGTAAATAATGCCAAATAAACTATCTGTCTAATGTTTTGATTCCTATTTATGTTTTTAGTGTTGCCAATCACGTTTTTAATTTTTCCTGAATAAAATTGCTTGTGTTCCTGTGCATGAATCCTACCTGTCTTCTGTTGTTTAATTGTGTCCCATGAATTGAGTGTGTTTTTAATCAATGCCGTCCATATTTAATATTTTTTAAGAATTTTAGAGAATGTATTTTTAGTCAATTAATTAATTAATTAATTTGTGGTAATGCCAACTAGGTCAATGTGTTAGGGTTTAAAGTGATTAGGGTTAATTGTGTCCCATGAATTGAGTGTGTTTTTAATCAATGCCTTCCATATTTAATATTTTTAATATTTTCAGGGAATGTGTTTTTAGTCCATTAATTTTTAGAGAATGTATTTTTAGTCAATTAATTAATTAATTTGTGGTAATGCCAATTAGGTCAACATGTTAGGTTTTAAAGTGGTTAGGGTTAATTGTGTCCCATGAATTGAGTGTGTTTTTAGTCAATGCCATCCATATTTAATATTTTTAATATTTTCAGAGAATGTATTTTTAGTCAATTAATTTTTAGAGAGATTATTTTTAGTCAATTTAATTAATTAATTTGTGGTAATGCCAATTAGGTCAATGTGTTAGGGTTTAAAGTGGTTAGAGTTAGGTTAAAGACTGGGTTGGGTGTAGTTTCTAAATAATATGGAGGCTAAGTTAGGGTTAGGGTTAGGGGGGGCACTAGGTGGGATAAACCCAGGTAAGCATGTTCAAACAACTCAGAATGCTCCCAACCCAGCCCAACCCCAACCCGGCCCAACCCCAACTCCGGCTAGGGCTTACTCACGCTAGGGCTAAGGGAACCTAGGGGACCCTTCTACTAACCTCAAACTCCTTAGGCTTAGCAAAAAGGGGGGGTGCACTTTGACAAAAGCCTCTCTCCAAAATACCTACCAATACACTCCAAATGGCCTCAAACCTGCTCCCATCCACTTTCTGCACTAAGCATTTTGCCCTCCACATTTAGTCATTTTTCACTCTCCCATTCACTTAGATGCCACATTTCAATTGCCCACAACTCCGCAACCATAGCTCCTAGGGACTCAGGAGTGGCTGGGGTCACACCTAATTTGGGGGCGCTCAACACGCCTGTCGTCTCCCCATCTTTCTACCACCTTCCCTTCCCGAGATACAGCCAATTTAAAAAGAAAAATGCCCATATCTCACCAACCAAAAGTCCTAGACACTCCGGGATAGGCTCATTGGAAAGCGGGTACATGAAAATGGGGGGGGGTTCATCAGGTTTTCAAGACAATCAACCCTTCTCCTGATTTTTTAGGAATTTTTGAAAACATCTTGAACCGGGGGTTCATAGGTGGCAATCACCCCCTTAACCCTAACCCATGTATTGTCACGCCAGGCCTTCAGCACTTTGGAGGTGTGTTTGCACCTGTAAATTCATGAATTTCTTCATCATCAAACTGAATGTATTACAAATTAACAGCTCAACTATTGCATGGTATAACTATCTTGTCACTTCATGTGAATGGGGTGTGTTTACATGAAATGCTGTCCCATTTAGCATGTAAATCAGTTAAATCATTTTAATCCTTGTGGACCATTAGAAAACACTACCCTAATGTGTTCGTGGTGGCTGAAAAGATCCACTAAAAACAGCTGCTGTAAAAATATATCAGATGAATATACCAGGTAAATATTTTTACAGCAGTTGTGATTTAGTCAATGTTTTTGGTGCTAACTACACATTAGGGTAGTGTTTCATGCAGTGTATTATTGACCAATTGAAACTTTTTAAATCCTATTTTCAAAATAAGTGTAAAATTAAGGTTGGTCACCCAAATCATTCCATTTGCTGAAATAGTAATAGTTGTGGCCTAATTAAGAGTAAGAAGTGACCCCTAGTGGCTGAAAATGTCCCCAACAGTACATAAATCTCAGTGCAAAACAGGTTTAACATGGGTATAGCTGTCTTTTAACAGGTATGATAAATGCACAATAACATTTAATGCAAAGTTTCACACAATCTATGTTTTACCTTTCATTCAGCTAGATCAACATTCATCATCTGAAGTGACTGATAACAGTGCTGAACAAGACCTTCAAGACAATCATGACCCTGAGAATGTTTCATCACTATCCCCAGCACAGGACACACAAGCCCGTCCAGTATCCTGTTCATCTTCGCCCCCACTGGACACTCAACAGGCAAAAAGCTGCATGAGCAGGCAAAGGAGTAGGAAGACTAGGGGGAGGCAGGAGTTAAGCCTGGAGCGAGAAAAAATTGAAATCCTCAAACAAGTTGTAGCAAATAATTCTGTCACCAGCAGTGAGGATTCTGAAGACATATTTGGTAAACATGTAGCTAGTGAGATGCGGAACATCAGCAATCCAGTTGAGAAGATGCAAGCAAGGCGGTCAATTTCCAGAATTTTGTACGATGCACATGAGACAAGCATGTGCAAAACCCAACAGCCAACATATCACTCATTCATACAACAACTTGCTGCACCACACCAAAGCTTTCTCCCTTACCACCAGCCTCCTGCCACTGCCACGCCTCATCCACCTGGTAGCTTCATGGGAATTCTGCCTGGCACTTCAGATCAGCAAGGTGAAGAGACTTGTTTTAATAAGTAGTAAAGCTGCTATCACTTATTTTTGTTTTTGCATGTTCATAATTGCACTTTGACACAGGATTTTTTTCTTAAAGAAAAAGATGTTAGGTTCATGTGACTTGTTACTGTTTTGATAAAAAAAAAAAAAGGTATGGTTATGTCAGGGTTCTTGCCTGGCCAAATATGTTCATTTTCATGACTATTTTAATCTTGTTTAACTTTCATGAAGAACCATAAACAATAGTTTACAGTTGTATGCAAAAGTTGCAATGATGCTATTGTTTTTACATCTTTTCAAGTAAAAAGTCATTACAATGTGTTGTTTTAAAGTTGCTTGTTTTGATGTATATATATCAAATTTTAATGTCTTTTTTTTTCCCAAGACAAGTTAAGTTTTGAAATTTCTGGCTTTATGTCAAAAGAAATACAAGCTGTATACTTAATGTCTACTGTTCTTCATTACACTTAAACAAATTTCAAATACATTTCAGGGTTGTGGTTAGAATTATTTGCACAATCTAATGTTTTATTTGACAAACTTATTTCAATTGTCTAAATAAAAATGCAATAAGATTTCAACCATTCCAGTTTCATTTACTTCCATTTATTGTAAATGATGTATGTACAAACAGTACATGTTTCAAATGAAGGATGGTTTTTACATTTCCTGCCAACTTATAGCATCCTTTTTAAGCAACTTTTAGCATCTTTTTCCTTTACATTAGAGCATTTGTTCCTGCCAAAACACAGAACCTGCCAGTGAGGAAAAGTAGTCTTTCAGTCTGTCACTCTGCTCCTTCGCAGTTCTGGTAGCATTTCAGTCGCTGCCAGCAAACACTGACTGAAGGGTGGTGTCACTGCAGCAGCTTCTAGGTGTGATGTGATGGTCCTCATCCTCTATGTCTACCAGAGCAGGGGGGGATGTAGGTGTCTGTGGCCTGTGCTCGCAGGTAGTTGTGCAGGGACAGAGCAGCCACGGTTACCTAGGACACTGCCTCTGGGTCTAGAGGAATGGCTCTAAGAAAGACTCACCATCTGTTGGCAAGTATGCCAAAGGCATTCTCTACCACATGTCTACCTTTTGACAGTCTATAATTGTAGATACGCTGCTCATGGTCAAGATGTCTGAAGGGGTACAGCTTAATTAAGTGTGTGTGTAGTGGAAAAGCCTCGTCCACAACAAATATGAAAGGCATGACAACATTTGTGCCAGGTAGACTTTGAGTTGGAGGAACATTTAAAAGGTTGCTGTCCATTGCCTGTTTCAGGTCCGAGTGGGCATAAACACCTCCATCAGACACTCGGCCTTGAGTACCGACATTGGCATACAGAAAATGGTAATGAGTGTCTACCACAGCCATCAGGACTACAGAGAAATGAGACTTGTAATTCCTGAAAGTGCTCCCACTGTTGCTTGGTGGAAGGATGGCAATGTGATTGCCATCAATGGCACCGAGAAAGTGGGGAAACTGCCATTTGTTCTAAAAGCCACTGGCCACCTCTCTCCACTAATCCTCAGTAGTTGGTGTCTACTCAAACAAATAGAACAAAACAGACAGAGGAGAATCATTATAGTAACATCAATCTATTTGTATATGTGATTTATTATTATTATTTTTTTTATTTATTTTACAAATGTAACAATTATGTCTGACATGTTGCATTCTAGCTGCTTCAAAAAAGATCTCACCTTCAGGTAATCCCTCTTGAGGACATGGTGCAACACCCTACAGGTCTCCTTTACAAGTACACCAACAGTGCTCCTTCCAATACGGTACTGGAAACTTAGTGAGGAAAACGACTCTCCTGTCAAATGGAGATTCATTGTAACAAATTATTTCGTGTGTGTGTGTTTTGAGTACCCTGATAATGAAATTAACATTATTACCTGTTGCTAAATATCTCAATGTAATGGACAGTCTCTCTCTCTGGCACTGATTGCCTGTCTCAGTTGATTTTAGAAATATATGGAGCCACCAGTTGGAGCAGATCGTTGAATTGCTCCACATCCACGCGGAGAAAACTTTTGAAGCTGCTTTGATCATCTGTCTATACAATACAACAAGCAGACTTTTAATACATTAGCAGTAACACAAGCTCTCTCTATGAAGACACTGTTCAGTTCAGAAATATTGTTGTCATCTCAATCACTAACAATCATGTTAGGTAAAACATGATTGAGCTAACTGGAGTAGTTTCATGTCATATCCGACAACGGAAGGCTTTTAACAGATGACGTCCTGATGTTAGCTTTGCTACTGCTGTTAGCTGTCCCTGTCAGCTACAGCCACTGATGCTTTCTAGACATCGTGATTTCCCAAAACTGAATAAATACCACACATAGCAACACAAAACTGCTTTGCTAGCTCAATCATGTTGTAACTAAGATATCCACTGGAAAAAAATATTTTTTTCACGGACAGTTTATTTAGTTACCCTAACCCTACAGGGTTTATTGAGTTACAGACACCACTAACAGCTAACGTTAACAGCTAACGGTTAGCCCAGCTAATCTACGATAACCATGTTATTAATTACAAAACATGCACACAGAAATAGTAATGTTTGTTCAGTCATTGTGTTTATAAACTTTACGAACATCACATTAGTCTAAACGGTGATATAGTGACGTGAAAAATGTAATATATAGCTTAACTCTGCTGGTTTTCTACCCGACGCTAACTGCTAAATGCCAGTGGATGCTAAAAAATACAAACCTCCAACTCTCACTGCAAAACTGACATCCCAAGTTGGCCTTTTTTCCCAGAGCCACGACCACGTCCACATTCTCGTCCTCCTTCTCCTCATCTTCAGACTTTTTTCAATGCACATAAATGCCACAACAACAAGTGCTTCCTTCTTCATTTGTGTTTGTTTTCCTCATCGATCGGTTTTTCTCTTATTATGGTGGCGCAGATGGATGACGTACGCTGATGCAGTGCACACTGATGACGTTGCATATTGACATACGTCGTGACCTGCGATTCAGTAGTAAACGGCCATCGCACAATCTGCACACATCAAACTTGACGTCGTACCAAAGTTTATTAGATCCACAGCGCACAGTGTGTCATGCAATGGTCTTATAAGATTGCTAAAATGGCACAGTGTATAGAGGGCATTAGTGAAGAAGGTGAAATCTAGTTATTACCTTGCCCTTACAACAGAAAATTTAAATAACCCACAGAAGTTTTGGCAGACGATCAAATCCTTATCCCCAGATCACTCCTCTGGTCTCCCACCTTGCATTGTGTCAGACTCATCCACTGCCTATGACAAAGCTGAGAAGCTCAACTGCTTTAATGAACATTTTGTTTCTTCTGGCTTTCTTTTTGACAAAGTATTTAAGTGTACTGCTACTCAGACCCCACTTGAGATTGCTGAGCCTCCTCCATATAGTAAATTTGTTTTTAGGCCCTTCACTGTTGCTGAAGTACATCAAGCCCTTATGAAGTTAGATCCTAAAAAAAACAGCAAGTCCAGATAATCTCGGTGCATACTATTTAAAAACTTGCTGCTGACTTCATTGCAGAACCACTGACATGTATTTATAATTTAACACTAATCTGTAATGACATCCCTAAAATTTGGAAAATGGCTCATGCTCTTCCCCTCTTTAAGGTTGGTGAGCCTTCAAGCCTCAGTAACTACAGGCCAATTTCAAACCTGTCACCCCTCACCAAGGTTCTGGAAAGCCTGGTTATTGATCAATTGAAGGACTTCTTACATAATAATTTCATTTTATCATGTTATCAATCTGGTTTTAGAAAATCCCATAGTACAGTCACAGCAGCTACAAAAGTTGTAATGATATGTGGCCCTAGATAAAAAAACAACACTGTGCTTCTCTTTTTATTGATTTTTCTAAGGCCTTTGATACTGTGGACCATGATGTTATGAGGTATAGGTTGGTTAGTATAGGGCTGTCGGATTCAGCTGTGGCCTGGTTCTCTAATTACCTTTCAGTCAGGTCTCAGTGTGTTAAAGTTGATGGTTGTTCCTCTGATATCTCAGCTGTCCACAAGGGGGTGCCACAAGCCTCCATTTTAGGCCCACTGTTATTTACTATCTATATAAATGATGTGTCCAAAATGCAAATTTCCATTTTTATGGATGACACTGTCATCTATTGTTGTTGGGACCTTGCAAAAGGCCATGGAGTACTTGAAAGCTGCTTTTAAGGAAACTGAAGCCCAGCTCCTGCAATTAAGACTTGTGCTTAATGCAGATAAAACAAAAATGATGATCTTTACTAAATCAAAAGAAAAAGCCTGTTGTCTTTCTGCTGTGCACACATACCAAGGTGTTCCTATTTAGATTGTTACAAATTTTAAATACCTGGGCTTCATTTTAGATGATAGCTTGTCTTTTAACCCTTTGGGCTCTAGGCGTTTTTGGGGTATTTTACTGCCTTTACTTTTAAGCTCATATCACAGTCATTATAAAGGCTACATACACATGCTTTTTTTGTTTGTTTGTTTTTTTTCAGGACAATCTGAGCTAACCAGATGTGCCATCATTCCATGTCCATGTATTTTATATTGATTTTCATATCAATGAAGAAAACAAATCCGTGTGACTAAATTCTTACATTTTTACATGTATCTCACCATAGCAAGTTGGAAGTTGACATATTCTGCCATATATGAAGAGGGCAGACTCTCTGGAATCTGGCAATATAAGAACCATGATGCTGGGACATTCTGTCACTTCACAGCTGTCCAAAACATGTGGTTTGTGCCAGGCGGACATGATTGCCAGTATTTTTTCATTATTGCAAGAAATTCCATTGACTCATTCACAAGTCAAAAATTCAATTCAATTTTTCAATTCAATTCAATTTTATTTATAAAGCCCAATATCACAAATCACAATTTGCCTCACAGGGCTTTACAGCATACGACATCCCTCTGTCCTTAAGACCCTCACAGCGGATAAAGAAAAACTCCCCAAAAAAAACCCTTTAACGGGGAAAAAAAAACGGTAGAAACCTCAGGAAGAGCAACTGAGGAGGGATCCCTCTTCCAGGACAGACAGACGTGCAATAGATGTCGTACAGAACAGATCAACATGATAAATTAACAGTAATCCATATGACACAGAGAGAGAGAGAGAGAGAGAGATGCAGTATCTTACAACAACATTAATGAAAGTAATAATATTATAGTTATAGTTCTGGCTACTGTGTTACAATATGTTGAAAGTATGTATTAATACCTGGCAGTATACATGTGTGACAATAATCATATGTGTATAATAACAGAAGAAGTATGACTAATGACTAATGATGGCAGCAGCAGGAGGCATCTGGCAGGACCACGGCAGCAGCACAACCACACACGTCACGCTGTCCAGGCACCGCTGTGATATGAGTTAATCTGAGAGACAGTGGAGCACAAAGGCTCCGGAGAAGAAGCCGAGTTAGTGACATCCAGAATGGCCGGGTGAGCAAGATGCAGTAATAGAATACGAGAGAGAGAGAGAGAGAGAGAGAGAAGGAGAGAAAGGGCCCGGTGTATTATAGGGGGGTCCTCCAGCAGACTAGGCCTAAGTCAGCCTAACTAAGGGCTGGTACAGGACAAGCCTGAGCCAGCCCTAACTATAAGCTTTATCAAAGAGGAAAGTCTTAAGTCTAGTCTTAAATGTGGAGACGGTGTCTGCCTCCCGGACCGTAACAGGAAGATGATTCCACAGGAGAGGAGCCTGATAGCTAAAGGCTCTGGCTCCTGATCTACTTTTGGAGACTTAAGGTACCACGAGTAACCCTGCGTTCTCAGAGCGCAGTGTTCTGGTGGGATAATAAGGCACTATGAGCTCTCTAAGATATGACGGAGCTTGACCATTTAGAGCTTTATAAGTTAACAGTAGGATTTTAAATTCAATTCTGGATTTTACAGGGAGCCAGTGCAGAGAAGCTAAAACAGGAGAGATATGATCGCGTTTCTTAGTTCCTGTTAGTACACGTGCTGCTGCATTCTGAATTAGCTGGAGAGTTTTTAAGGACTTACTAGAGCTACCTGATAATAGAGAGTTACAGTAATCCAGCCTTGAGGTAACAAAAGCGTGGACCAATTTTTCTGCATCTTTTCAGGTCAGGATAGGCCTAATTTTCGCAATATTATGCAGATGAAAAAATGCAGTCCATGAGGTTTGCTTTAAATGAGAATTAAAAGACAAATCTTGATCAAATATTACTCCGAGGTTTCTTACGGTAGTGGCAGGGGCCAGAGCAATGCCATCTAGAGAAACTATGTCATCAGATAAAGAGTCTCTCAGTTGTTTGGGGCCAAGAACAATAACTTCAGTTTTGTCTGAATTTAACATCAGGAAATTGGTGCTCATCCAAGTTTTTATGTCTTTAAGACAGTTATGGAGTTTAGTTAATTGATTGCTTTCTTCTGGCTTCATTGATAAATACAACTGAGTATCATCCGCATAACAATGGAAATTTATAGAGTGATTTCTAATGACGTTACCTAAAGGAAGCATATATAGAGTAAACAGGATTGGTCCGAGCACAGAACCTTGCGGAACTCCAAAACAAACTTTAGTACGTAAGGATGGTTCATTGCGAACGTCAACAAATTGAAAACGATCAGATAAATAAGATTTAAACCAGCTTAGTGCAGAACCTTTTAAGCCAATTAAATGATCCAGTCTCTGCAGCAGAATTTGATGGTCAATTGTGTCAAACGCCGCACTAAGATCTAATAAAACAAGTACAGAGACGAGTCCTTTGTCTGAAGCAATCAGAAGGTCATTTGTAATTTTAACTAGAGCTGTCTCAGTGCTATGATGCACTCTAAATCCTGACTGAAATTCCTCAAATAAATTATTATCCTGGAGAAAATCACACAGCTGGTCTGCGACTACTTTCTCAAGGATCTTTGACATAAAGGGAAGATTAGATATTGGTCTATAGTTGGCTAACATCTCTGGATCCAGGGTGGGCTTTTTTAGTAGAGGTTTAATTACAGCTACCTTAAAAGACTGTGGTACGTAGCCTGTTAATAAGGATATATTGATCATATCTAATATATGAGTGTTAACTAAAGGAAAGACCTCCTTAAGTAGCCTAGTTGGGATGGGGTCTAAGAGACACGTTGATGATTTGGATGAAGAAATCACTGCGGTCAATTCTTGAAGAGAAATTGGGGAGAAGCAATCTAAATATATATTAGATTTTACAGCTGTGTTTGAGGTTAGATAGGTACTATCTGAGGACAGGAGGTCATGAATTTTGCCTCTAATAGTTAGAATTTTGTCATTAAAAAAGCTCATAAAATCATTACTGCTAAGGGCTAAAGGAATACAAGGCTCAATAGAGCTTTGACTCTCAGTCAGCCTGGCTACAGTGCTGAAAAGAAACCTGGGGTTGTTCTTATTGTCTTCTATTAATGCTGAGTAATAGTTTGCTCTGGCATTGTGAAGGCCCCTCTTATAAGTTTTGAGACTGTCTGTCCAGATTAAACGAGATTCTTCCAGTTTGGTTAATCGCCAATTCCTTTCAAATTTTCGTGATATTTGTTTTAACTTACGGGTTTGAGAGTTATACCAAGGAGCGAACTTTCTTTGCTTTTTTAACTTCTTTTTAAGAGGAGCTACAGAGTCGAGTGTTGTTCGCAGCGAGCCTACGGCGCTATCAACAAAATGATCAATTCGGAAGAGGTTAAAGTCGGCACGGGAAACCTCTGTTACTGAAGGTATTGGTATTGAATTTAACGACGGAGTAATCTTTTCCTTAAGTTTTGAGACAGCACTATCTGATAAACATCTAGTATAGTAACTGTTGCTGAGTGGTGTGTAATCGAGTAAAAAAAAAAAAAAAATGTGAAAAAAATGTGATTTATCTGAAAGAAACATGAAATATTTACATCTAAGATCATAGAAAAATAGTCAACCAAGTGCAATGATGTCCTCCAAGATAATATTTGCCACTTTGTTTGCAGTAAACAAAGTTTGTTGTTGTTTTTCAGTTTCAGTTATATATTGGGGGGCATTTTGGGCATTGGTGGAGGGGCACGTGCAGACTCAATTTATTTATTAATTTAACCCAGGGGTAGGCAACCTGTGGTTCCGAAGCCAAATGTGGCTCTTCAGCCCCTGTCCAGTGGCTCCTTGAGCGTTTGAGAAAAGAAGTCTATGGAAATTCCTTCTATGAATCCAAATGTTGCTCAACCTCGATAGCAGTGGCTGGTTAGCTATGGATGCCAAATCCATAGTGAGTAAATTAGAGAATGTAGTAGTGCGTGGACAGATTTGTTTGCTCTTACTGCCAGCTCTGCAAGATTTAAGTACCAGATAATTATTAATAGTGCCCTGCACAGTGGCCACCTTGTGGTAAAACATATTAATGAATGCTTATTTAGACCTTAAGTATATACTAATTCAGACTTAATAGGCTATTTACCTTGATTATAAGGCTCAAACATGTTTTATGGCTCCACACAGATTTTTTCAAATTATTTTTGGTCAAAAATGGCTCTTTTAATGGCAAAGGTTGCAGACCCCCGATTTAACCTTTGTTTTACTAGGCAGATTTGCTCAAGATCAAATGATCTCTTTTGCGAGCAAGGCCTGTTCAAAATAGCAGCATTAAAGAACAAAACACAGTAAGACACACATAAAGAAGAAAGACATGAGAAAAAGAGAGACAGGCCCAGAGTCCTATGGAGGGGTTATGCCCTACAAATACAGTCCGGTGGGGGAAGTAGAGGGCTGGATGGGGGCAGAGAAGGTAGCAACAGGGGATTCTGGGGAGGAAAAGTTCATGTTAAACATAACAGTGCACCACAATACACACTAAAAGAACACTTATGTGATGATGATAAAATACTATGCAGTAAAACATTTACACACTCCAAAATTTCCCATTACAAAGCCTGTAAGCAGAGTTTTAAAATCATTAATGGTGATAAGTTCCTGCAATTTTAGTGAATTTTGAAGACTGTTCCAGGCAGACGGAGCAGAGTACATGAATGCCCTCTTCCCAAACTCAGTACGAGTTCTGGGGACAGAGGCAGATAGAAAGCCCAGAGAGCGCAAACTGTATGATGGATCTGATGTGAAAGTGAAGTATGTGCAGAGGTATGAGGGGAGTAGTCCAATAATTGCTTTATAGATGAAGGTGTACCAGTGGAGAAGCCTGCGAGCAGACAAGGACAGCCAGCCTACTCAAGATGTCGACTAAATGAAATGACACTTGGGTATCAGTGACTTAGTGGTAGAGCAGGCGCCCCATGTACAAGGCTGTTGCTGCAGTGGCCCAGGTTCGAATCCAGCTCGTGGTCCTTTGCTGCATGTCATCCCCTCTCTCTCTCACCCTTTCATACTTACCTGTCCTGTGCATTAAAGGCAAAAAAACAGACACTTCTTTAATTTTCTCTGTGGACTTTTAAAAGAAATGAAAACAAAATACACGACAAAAAAATTTGACATGGGCAGATTTATTACTGACATCATCATAACGAAGCTGCTGAATACAGAGAAGAGGGGTCACTACACGTAAGAACAGGTCAGTCTCAGTACGTCAGGTGGTTCTCACCTGGAAGCCATTTGTAAAAATATAAAAATAAAGAAATAAAATGTTTGTTCAAAAAGAACAAAGTGAATTTGACCTGGAGCGAAAAGCGCCATCGGTCACCTGACACTCAACGAAAACATTAACAACTTTGTGTTTCTGCATCATCTGAACTTTGAAGGAAAATTTATTATCTGTTGAAATTATTTTATAACGAGCAGCTGTTCGTTTCTGTCTGCGAGGACGAATTCAGTACGTCAACACATTAAAAAACAAACAAACAAAAGAGCGACTGTTTCACTTTAATGTTAAAAAAAATGCTCTGAATCAACAGATCGACTCGTCTGACTCTCGTCTGTTCCAACTCAAACTACCAGCATCATTTCTACACGTTAGGAACTGAGGTTACATCAGTAACCACTCCTCACAACACGTGATGTCATAGAGCCTGAAAGAAACCGAGCATGCTGGGAGAAAAACTGCATTTCACATTGACACTAAAACTCTACATACAACGACTTCTTCTTCTCTAACTCGTCGTCTCTCTACTTGTGTCCCTTGCTGGTCTTGAAGGACACCTGCAGGACTTTGTCTCCCAGTCGGTACCCGTTCAGACTGTGGATCGCCATGGCAGCCTCCTCGTAGTTGGTCATGGTGACAAAGCCAAAGCCTTTGCACTTGTTGGTGTTGAAGTCTCGGATCACCTTCACATTGACAACGGCGCCAAACGGCCCGAACATCTGCCACAGGATGGCCTCATCTGCGTCCTGACCCAGGTTATAGATGAAGATGCACCAACCGGCGGACGAGTTCCCTGTGACTCCGCCCCCTCCGCCCATGTGGTCGACACTCATTGGAGAAAACCTAGGACAACAGAGGCAAACAGATAAGTAATCTGATTACTTTGATTTTAATATTCATCTGCTTTCTGACGTCGGACAATACCAGCAGGTGAGAGTACCTGAACCTCTGCGCCTGGTGATGGACGGGTCCTCCAAAGCGCCGTGATTGGCCGTGGTACATCTGTGACATCATCTGAGAGTTCCTGGCCTGGTTGGGGTTGGCAGCGAACTTGACTGTGATTGGCTCGGAGCTGCCCGGGGGTGTGTGACCATTCAGGTGTTTAACGGCGTCTTCGGCCTCAGACCTCTTATCAAAGCGGATGAAGGCCACACCCCGTGACAGACCTGGACAGCCAATAAGATTAAAGGTGAGGTGTCTCAGCACTGAAAGGCTGCAACTGATCACATGATGATTACTGAGCATGCGTTACCGGATGCCTGGTCCACCAGCACTCTGGAGTTGATGATGTGTCCGAAGCGAGTGAACATGTCCTCCAGGTCTTGCTGACTCAGCGTCCTTGGCAGACCGCTGATGTACAAGTTAGCATCTTTGATCATGTCTGAACTCGGCCGCGCAAATGAAACCTGCAGGGAGGAGACAGGAAGTGTCTCAGTCTGTCATCTTCACAAACAGGAAGAATTCACATCAATAAAAAACATCAGCAGTGAACAAAATAAAATACAGTTCCATCAAGTCGTTAAAAAAAATCCACAGATATTTTAAATGTTTTAAATATTCAATTAAAAAAACACAAAACAAAACAAAACAAAACAAGAAACATTTATCCAGATTTGTCCCAAATAAAATATCAACAAAAAGACAAAATAAAAGCACCAAAAAGGTTCCGATCATTTGGCATTTTGTCAAAATAAAAGCATAAATCTATTTTAAAAAAACATTTCGGCACTTTGTCACACTGAGCTGAAGAAACTCACAGATTCAGTGTCAACATGTGTCGATATTAAAAAAAGAATTTAAAACAACATGACAGCAGTGTTTGAAAAATACCTTCATAAGGAGAGAGCGCCCTCTACTGTCCAGGGAACATAACACATCTATCAGTTGAGACAGGAAAATCAAAGAGCACCTGTTGCACATTACCTTGATAGTTTTAGACTGTAGCCTCAGGCCATTGAGGGTACTGATAGCCCTCTCTGCATCACTAGGGTTAACAAAGTTAACAAAGCCGTAACCTAAACTGTGGCCTAGAGAAACACAAAGGAAAACAACAACAAAATAAAAGAAGAAAACTGTCTGTTGTTACAGCCGCCAAACACTCTGAAGATACACAGCTCAGGAAATACACACAGGAAACAAAAACACTCAACAGGAAGTTCTTCTCAACCAGACCAGAAAAATCAAAACCAACCACAGTGCGACGTCATTGAAACTGACCAATCACAGTGCAACGACATCATTTAAACTGACCAACCACAGCGCGACAATGTCATTTAAACTGACCAACCATAGCGCGACATTATTTAAACTGACCAACCACAGCGCGACAATGTCATGTAAACTGACCAATCACAGTGCGACCACGTCATTGAAACTGACCAATCACAGCGCGACCACGTCATTTAAACTGACCAACCACAGTGCGACGATGTCATGTAAACTGACCAATCACAGCGTGACGTCATGTAAACTGACCAATCACAGCGTGACGACATCATTTAAACTGACCAACCACAGTGTGACGACGTCATTTAAACTGACCAACCACAGTGCAACGATGTCATTTAAACTGACCAACCACAGTGCGACATTATTTAAACTGACCAACCACAGCGCAACGATGTCATGTAAACTGACCAATCACAGCGTGACGTCATTTAAACTGACCAATCACAGCATGACGTCATTTAAACAGACCAGCCACAGTGTGACGACATCATTTAAACTGACCAACCAAAGTGCAACGATGTCATTTAAACTGACCAACCACAGTGCGACATTATTTAAACTGACCAACCACAGCGCAACGATGTCATGTAAACTGACCAGTCACAGCGCAACGACATCATTGAAACTGACCAGTCACAGCGCGACGACATCATTTAAACTGACCAACCACAGCGCGACGACATCATTTAAACTGACCAACCACAGTGTGACATCATTTAAACTGACCAACCGCAGCATGACGTCATTTAAACTTACCAACCACAGTGTGACATCATTTAAACTGACCAACCACAGTGTGACATCATTTAAACTGACCAACCGCAGCATGACGTCATTGAAACTGACCAAACACAGCGCGACATCATTTAAACTGACCAACCACAACGCGACGATGTCATTTAAACTGACCAACCACAGCGCAACGACATCATTTAAACTGACCAACCTTAGTGCGACAATGTCATTTAAACTGACCAACCACAGCGCAACGATGTCACGTAAACTGACCAATCACAGCGTGACGTCATTTAAACTGACCAGTCACAGCGCAACAACGTCATGTAAACTGACCAATCATAGCGCAACGACATCATTTAAACTGACTAACCTCAGCGCGACGACGTCATTTAAACTGACCAATCACATCGCGACGTCAGAAAACTGACCAACCACAGTGCGACATTATTTAAACTGACCAACCACAGCGCAACGACATCATTTAAACTGACCAACCACAGTGCAACGAAATCATTTAAACTGACCTACCACAGTGCGACGAAATCATTTAAACTGACCAACCACAGTGCAACGAAATCATTTAAACTGACCTACCATAGTGCGACGAAATCATTTAAACTGACCAACCACAGTGCGACATTATTTAAACTGACCAATCACAGCGCAACGACATCATTTAAACTGACCAACCACAGTGCGACATTATTTAAACTGACCAACCACAGTGCAACGATGTCATTTAAACTGACCAACCACAGTGCGACATTATTTAAACTGACCAACCACAGTGCAACGAAATCATTTAAACTAACCAACCACAGTGCGACATTATTTAAACTGACCAACCACAGCGCGACGACATCATTTAAACTGACCAACCTCAGCGCGACGACATCATTTAAACTGACCAACCACAGTGCGACATTATTTAAACTGACCAACCACAGTGCGACGTCATTTAAACTGACCAATCACATCACAACGACGTCATTTAAACTGACTAACCACAGCGTGACAACGTCATTTAAACTGACCAATCACATAGCGACAACGTCATCAAAACTGACCAGTCACAGCGCAGTGACGTTGTTCAAAGTGACCAGTCGGAGTACGGCAACGTCAGCCAGTCATGGCGCAACGGCATCAACTAGTGACCAGTCACACACACACAATCATACACTGATAGCTGTACAGGGTACCGCCTGCAGACGTGTGATTGGCTGGTCTCGTTCGTCCCGAATACCCAAATCAGATTCCCTGATAATCCACTCAAAGTTTAGAACAGCAAAACAAAATCAATGACGCATGACATCACAGGTTCAATGCCTCAAGAAGAATCACATCCCTGCTTCCAACACACCAACGGTACAGCTGTCATATGTGACGGAGGCGGGAATCGAACCGCTGATCTTCTCATCAGTGTACGAGCCTGCTGAGTCACTGCCGCTCTATGAACCATCAAACAGGAAGTGATCACTCAGAGTAAAATCTGAGAAGAGAAGCAGTCGACAGTTTTCTGGTCTCGTTCAGAAGAAAACGTTCATTAATTATTAAAGATTTACAGACATTTTCAAAGCCTGAAAAATAAAAACAAAAACAGGTGAAAAGATTATTAAATTAGCACATGATGAAATTATTAAACATTCTTAGATTCAAACATGAAAAACAAACAGTTGATCTAATCTTAAATGTCAGATTTATAGAAATGATATTAATTCACTGGTAAACAGTCACATTTGTTTTTATCATGTCAAAAATAATAATATTATGAACTGTAAACACAAATATTGATCCATATGTATCAGCCCTGATTGAATCAGTTACCATCAGATACCCATTAAACAGAGTGAGGTCATTAAACCTGGTGTGAAAAATAAAAAATATTACAACAGTGCAGAAAAGAAAATATTTAGATACAATTCAGATTTAAAAAAAAAAAAAAAAAATCACAGAATCGTCCTTTAAATAAAAAAAAAATCAAAACAAAAAACAGAATCAATCAAAAACTCAGATCAGCTGATTCTTAATAAAAAAAACACTGAGAAACAACGAAACACATCAGAGAACACAGGAAACACTGCAACTGTCCCGAGACCCCCCTTCACCTAACCCTGAGGCGCAAACACACACCCCTCCCCCAACAACCCTAACTAACCCTAACCCTACTAACTACTGCTGCTACAATAAACTACTGTTTCTACTGCTGCATCAAAGGACTACGACAAACTGAACTTGTGTTTAGTAAAAATAAAACATTAAAACTGTCACCGTACTTCTACTCACCACTGTAGTACTCAGACCTGCTGCTCTGTACTACTGTAGTACTCAGACCTGCTGCTCTGTAGTACTGTAGGATATGTATTTGTAGCAGCTCAATAACATGAACAAAATCAGCATTCACCTGTCTTCTCTCTGTTTTATAATATGAACTCCAAACACCACAGAGTAGTCAGACGCGTAACGTCGTACTTCTGAGCGTACATTTGGAGCGGTCGTAGCTTGGAGCATTAAGTCCTGCTGTGATGCAGGTTTGGTGTTGCGGTACAGTGTAAGCAGTACGACTGTGGGAGGAGTTACCTGCCACTTTGTCCCTGATGAGTTTTGCGGACTCAACGTCGCCGACGCTGCTGAACAGACTGCGCAGTTCATCCTGACTCATGCTCTGCGGCAGGTAGTTCACAATCAGGTTCGTTCTGGCGTCTTCGTCCTCCATCATCTGCTCGCTGTATCCGTTATCGTACAGCTCCTGAGACACATACACACTCACCTTTATTACATCATCAACATGCCTGCAACACCTGTGAACTCAAACCACACAATCATGACCATCAGCCAATCAGAGCACAGCAGTCACCTTTCCAGCTGCTCCTTTAGAGGCGTGCTGACCGTCTCTGACATCACTCTGAGACGTCTGTACCTCACACACCTGAAACAAAACACAGAGGTGTTACACACAATACCCCTCACACCTACAGGAAGTACATGGTATCTGGAGGGTATTCCATCAACGTAGCTAAGAATACCCAGACTGAGGTGTAATCTTGAAGTTTGACCTAACACCACCTCCCAATCTAGCACCAAACCCCTTCCATCAAGTGAAATCAGCTGGCCCCAACTGACGCAAATTCAAGCCTCACCTGTTAAGCCTCAACTCGTGCACGCGCCCAGGGAAAATAAAAAGGCCACACCAGGGTTTTCCCTGGGTTTTTTCGAGACCAAGGTGGCAAAGGCCTGTGGTGGGGGGCATCTTGACAGCTGTACTTTTAGATCCAGTCCCCCCTCTATTAAATATGAAAGGAGGCCCCCACATGCTTGAGATTTACACTGCTGACTTGTATAATCAGAACAGACATGTCCTGTGATTTTCATCCTTCTATAATTATATTTACCCTTTACAGCAGGCACATCCTGACAGCTGAGAATATTACTGTCAGGTATTGTCCCCCCTCTATTAAATATGAAAGGAGGTTGAAAATCACAGGACATGTCTGCTCTGATGATACAAGTCAGCGGTCCTGAAATGTGTGTTTCTCTTCTATAATACACATTCTACATCTCAGAGGCGACATCGTTCTCCATACAGGCTTCCTAATCCTTCGCCTTTCTAACGGGGCAGAGCTCCGTGGGAAACAGTAGGAGAGACACAACCCGAGGGGGAACCGGGATCTGACATAGCACCGCAGGGAGAAGCAGGTTCATGAAGCTGTGCACGGGAAAACAAGCTTGTCACACCGAATGCGCGCCGCTGCGGCGTCACTTTGGGTTATGAGCGCGCATGACGCGTGTCTACATTGAAAGTAATGGGTTTGTGCGCGCAAAAGACACTACATCTGAATGCCCCCATGAACACACACAAACTTCAACCAAGGCGGCGGCCAAAATCACCCAGGGGGCCCACCTTTGTCTGAGATAGGCAGGGAAAACCCTGGACACTAGTCGAGTGTCGAAATGTTGCAGAATGTCAAAAAGCAATGAAGCAGAGGCTTTTCTCTGCAGCGGAGCAAACACTCCTTATGGAAGTGTATGAGGACTATAAGGACATGAGTAGGAACAAAGGCAATATGGCAGCGATTAATAAAGCAAGGGAGGTGGTGTGGCAGAATACTGCTGACAGGCTAAATGCATGTTTTTTTGGGGGAGTGTTTCCTTATCCATACCAGTCATTTAGAACTGAAGAAGCTTCTTGGATGAGAGGCTAAATGTCTTCAAGAAACGCAAGCAAGTCCAGCTGCCTATGATATTAGCACTTACGAAAGCCTCAGAGGCTTTACATCATACAACATCCCTCTGTCCTTTGGAAACTCGCAGCGGATAAGGAAAAACTCCCCCCCAAAAACTACTGTGATACTGGGCTTTCGGGCTGGCTCAGGCTTGCCTTGTACCAGCTCCTAGTTAGGCTGACTTAGGCCTAGTCTGCTGGAGGACCTACTATAATACACCGGTCTCTCTCTCTCTCTCTCTCTCTGCCATTCTGGATGTCACTAACTCGGCCATTCTGGATGTCACTAACTCGGCTTCTTCTCCGGAGCCTTTGTGCTCCACTGTCTCTCAGATTAACTCATATCACAGCGGTGCCTGGACAGCGTGACGTGTGTGGTTGTGCTGCTGCCGTGGTCCTGCCAGATGCCTCCTGCTGCTGCTGCCATCATTAGTCATTAGTCATACTTCTACTGTTATTATACACATATGACTATTGTCACACATGTATACTGCCAGATATTAATACATACTTTCAACATATTGTACCACAGTAGCCAGAACTATAACTATAATATTATTACTTTCAATAATGTTGTTGTAAGCTACTGTCATTACCTGCATCTCTCTCTCTCTCTCTCTCTCTCTCTCTCTCTCTCATTGTGTCATACGGATTACTGTTAATTTATCATGTTGATCTGTTCTGTACGACATCTATTGCACGTCTGTCCGTCCTGGAAGAGGGATCCCTCCTCAGTTGCTCTTCCTGAGGTTTCTACCGTTTTTTCCCCGTTAAAGGGTTTTTTGGGGAGTTTTTCCTGATCAGCTGTGAGGGTCATAAGGACAGAGGGATGTCGTATGCTGTAAAGCCCTGTGAGGCAAATTGTGATTTGTGATATTGGCCTTTATAAATAAAATTGACTGATTGATTGATTGATAAATGATTGGTACGAAGCTGCAGGCTTTAAACTCTGTGTGGGTGGGAACCCTTGCAGAGTTGTAGGGGTCACGTGAGCTCTTAGTTTCAGAGTTGTTAAGGTCACGATGTGAGCCGTTGACCCACCTGGCCACCGTGTGAGTCATTAGGGTCAGGTGGGACCAGGGGTGAATCGGTGCGAAGTCATCTGGGGAGGGATCCCAAGACTTCATTGTAGGTGGGGGATAAGTAGTGTCGTAAGCCACCCCCTCTGTTTAACCATGGTTGTTCCAGCTTGACGTAGATGGCTTCTTTTACTCCTCTTTCTAACCATCTTTCTTCCCTGGCCAAGATGTGCACACTCTGGCTCACATTAGCCAGACTTGGCAATTAAAGCCTGGATTTGCCTTTAGCCTGCTTGATGGAATACCCCCCTGTACAGGTGTGTGTGTGTGTGGGGGGGGGGCTCCCCAGGTGTTGTAATAAGTAATCTGATCAGGAAGTGAGTGATTGACTTACCTTCAGGTACCTGATGTGTCCTCGTCTTAGTGCCATGGAGACGACTTAGGTGTTTCACTGCATCAGTCAGAACAGGTGAGAACAACCAGGTGAGACAACATGAAACAAAACATCTGTTTGACTATGAGGTGAAAGACGCCATCAAGGTCAGATTGAGCACATGACCTCCAGAACACACCTGCTGACCACTTAACACCACACCTTTATAACACCACCTACTAGGGCTGTAATCATACAAAGAAAATCTTGGTCGAAATCAAAATTGCATTGTTAAAAATGTGAAAATACAGTATCGCCTACCAACGGAGCTTGTGTGCACGGCAGGCTTGAGCACATCCGTCTGAGGCTGTGGATCAATGCCAAGTTTTACCACTTAATCACTATTCCCTCTAACTTGTAGCTGTTTTTCCATTATCCTTTGAATTTAATATGAATTATGGAACCGTTTTTGTCAAGGTTTGTTTCCCCTGTTTTGTATAATAAATTATTGTTTAAAGTTTCAAGAAGTTTCTTTTGGAGTGCGTGACACAAGTGTGTTTTGAAAATAACCGCATACTGTCACCTGCTCAACGCATCAGTTCAAGTCATCAAAACTTTTACATGGTATACATTAGTCAAGTCACGAGCGGAGACTTCCTCTGCTCATATGAAGCCAGGATGAATCCTGAAGTATAAATCCCTGAAGGATAAATCACACACAAGACTTAAAATGCTATTTTAGTGGAGGCTTTACTGTCTTCACAATTTATTGTTTCTTATCTGTGAAATACAAGTAAATATAAGCTTAGTTTCCACTGAGGGAAATGGTGTCAGCTTACAGAGACAGACAGGAGGTCTGCGTCACTGTGACACTGAGCGAGTCCAACTTTCTGTCTTTCTGTCAACAACAGGGGTGTTTTGAAAACACCCCCATTTTTACAGGTAACCTAGCCTTTATAACTCCACCTGCACCTTTATAGCACCACCTACACCTTTATAACTCCACCGACACCTTTATAACGCCACATACACCTTTATAACTCCACCGACAGCTTTAACTCCACCTACACCTTTACACCTTTATTACTCCACCCAGGCCTACACGTTACAGTAATGTTAAACAACAACAACATTTCTGGTTAAGTCCATCAGACTGAATTTCAACATACAGCCTGGTTCAATGTTTAAAACTCACTTGTTCAACCTTAGTCAAGAATGACCCCATTAAAAACAAACATTATCCATACATGTAACCCATTAAACTACAGCTAAACAATCAAGAACAGTTAAACAGTTAAACTACAGTAGGTGGATAAAACCGGCAGTTGTTGTCTCTGTTTGAATCTTTGAATCTTCTTCAACACAAACAATAAAAAAAACTCAAAGATTCACAAGGCTTCAGTCACTGAATAATGTGAAAAATGTGGTGATACTGAGCTAACCAACACATAACCAACACATAACTAATACATAACCAACACACAACCAACACATAACTAACACATAACCAACAGATAACATAACGAACAGATGACGAGCATTTAGCTAACGTTAGCCACATGCTAGCACCGCGGTCACGCAAAGACGCTGGGCAGCTAATGGCGCCGATCGAGGCTAAGAGCAGGAGCTAACGCTGCTAACACGCTTCATATTTTTTTACCTGTAACTGTGACGGTCAGGCGATGGACAGAGTGAACGCTCTGTTCTATCGATCCACGGAGGATGTGCTGATGCTAAGTTAACAAACGGCTTTAAAAGCGAGTGTTTATCTGCTGCGCGTTTGTTAACTTCTCTCTGCTCCACACAAAGGATCTTCTTCTTCTTCTTCTTCTTCTTCTTCTCTGGTTTAAATGGCGGATCGCAAACCAATGTGTATAGTTGCATACCGCCACCTACTGCACCGGAGTGTGTAACCTCATGGGTTTATGTACTTCAGGTTACATTCTAATTTAAAGTAAGTAAGAAGGAAAATGAAAACAAGCATGGAGAAAAAACAACTATAATTTGAATAAATGAATACGTAAATAAATAAAATAGAATAAATTAGCCTACACTTTACAGTCTAATCCTGTGTCTTTGAGGAAGACAAGGAGTGCCTGGTAACATTCCCTCATTTTATCACTCCTCCCAAATATTCCCTCCAAGCTCCATCTCCTTCCTAGTTTATCTATCCTATTACGTAGAGTGTTCCTCTCAAAATCATATTACAACACTGAAAAATGACATGTTCCACATTTTCAGGAATGTTACAGCCCTTACATTTATCAGACATGCACTTTGCCATTAGACATAGAGCTGTTTTTAATCCAAAATGTCCTCATCGTAATCTAGAAATAATTACAGCTACATCAAACTCGGGTATGTATACTCCAGGAGGGATGTTCCAGAAAGCGGGTTGAGTGAAAACTCTGAGTGTGTTAACCCTGAAATGGGGGAAATTCTGGGTTTTCAGCTCCAGACAGAGAGGTAAGTCAAACTCTGAGTCAATCACCATGGCAACTGACTCTGTGAACCTAACCTGCTCGCTGGCAGGTTTTCTATAAGAAACCCTGAGTTCACCCTGTCTCCTCCCTACTGCCGACCCTAAAGCAATGGGCGGGAGGGGGGGGGCGCATTTTGCCTTAAACTGACAGGACAGTTAAGTGTGAAAGGGGGAGAGAGACAGAGGGAGTGACATGCAGCAAGGTGCCACAGGCCGGAGTCGAACCCGGGCCGCTGTGGCAAAAACCAATATATATATGGGACATGTGCTCTATCCACTGAGTCACCAACATCCTGTCAAAGAAAATTCTGCTTGCTAAATTTCCCATGCTGCCTCTCTCTCCTTGGCAGCTTTAGTGCTTAGTTTATGAAATATCCACCTTATTTTTCACGGAAACACGGAGGCAAAACAGAACGCAGCCAGCTTCCCTTTTTTTGTGCGACATTTCCGGTCCAGCACTCTTGACCGCTGTGTAAATGGGAATCACGTTGTTGTCTACCTTGCTGAGTTTAGCTATATATGTATGTATATATCACATTTTTCACGTCACTATATCACCGTGTAGACTAATCCGATGTTTGTAAAGCCTATAAACACAATGACTGAACAAATGTTACTATTTCTGTGTGCACGTTTTGTTTGTAATTTATAACATGGTTATCGTAGATTAGCTGGGCTAACCGTTAGCTGTTAGCCGTTAGCCGTTAGCAGTGTCTGTAACTCAGTAAACGGTCCGTGAAAAAAATATTTTTTCCAGCGGATGTCTTAGATACAACATGATTGAGCTAACTGGAGTAGTTTCATGTCGTATCCGACAACGGGAGGCTTTTAACGGATGACGTCCTGATGTTAGCTTTGCTGCTAGTGTTAGCTGTCCCTGTCAGCTGCAGCCACTGATGCTTTCTAGACATCGTGATTTCCCAAAACTGAATAAATACCACACATAGCAACACAAAACTGCTTTGCTAGCTCAATCATGTTGTAACGGCTGGATGGTTGATGCGTACATGCTGATTCAGGTGCTATCAGAGCCGATCCGCGCATCACTATGGCTTAATGATCAACTCAGCGACATACACTCCTAACACAGGACAGGTTGTTTTTATTGACTGACAGAAAGAAAGAAAAGGGAAAAAAGATAGAAAAGCAGCGTACACCTCACATATTTATTTCTCACAGTTGAGCACACGTGTGGCTGGCATGCAGAAGCACCGTCTGTGTGTCGAGGGTGTGAGCCGCAGCTTCAGCTGCTCAGGTAGAGAGGCTGTGTAGCCCGGTGTGTTTTTTCACTGATTCGGTTCTGCAGGTTCTCTGCTGGTACACTGGAGACGGGGATCAAGCAGTTTGTCTCACTGGGGATAGATTGTGCTTTTTTGGTTCATAGTTTATGATTGACGTGTGATTTATTCGCATTTAGAGGGAATTATTTTTACCGGCAATTACCGGCTAATGGAAACGTGGGCACAGTTATCTATATAAAATACACAGACTAACTAACTAACTGATTGACTAACATAAACAACAGAAAATTGAAAAAAAAAATTAGCTTGCACCGTTAGCTCCGGTAAGGGAAAGCGGCTGACTGGAAGTCACGCACAAAAAAAAGTAAGTTGATCACTATTTACTTCCGTGTTTGAAAATTAGGTGGATATGCTCATATTCGTTGTAGGCATTCACGAGCACCTCCATGTCCACAGGTGTAAAATAAGTTGATCACTTTTTCTTTCCGGTTGCCATGGTGACTCGAGGTATCAGGGCTCCACTGATGATGGCTTTTTATTGTGGTTGTGCACGTGCTTAACACAAGGTGTACCTACTCAGAGTTGACTGAACTAATTCAAATCAGCTGTTCTGGAACCAGATACTCAGAGTTTCCCAGCTCAGGGTAAGTCAAGTCAGAGTTCAGGATTAGACTCAGAGCTTGCTGAACCTCCTAGAAGACATCATGAGATTCAGACTGACAGGATGACATCACCACTCTGAAATGAAAACTGAAGAATCAATGAATTTTTGTTTTTAACTGTTTTTAAACATCATTTTATATTAAATTTCCTTATTTCTGTGTTTCATGTTGATTCTGTCTGTTTTCATGAGCTGATGACGTCATGATGGCAACGACCATCCAGCCCTGTTTCAGAGATCAGGCTCAACAAACTCTGATCCTGATCCTGATCTCCGGGTTGACTGAGCCTGAGCTGAGAAACAGAACAGCTGATCAGGATCAGTTCAATCAGCTGTGAGTATGTTCAGCCTGAGAGAGGTGCGTTCACAGTGAGCACCAACAGACATCATCAGTAGAGTGCAGATAACATGACTCTCAGAGACAGGAAGCAGAACTTGTTTCATCCCAACTGAAGACATGAAACAAATCTCTTGCGCCAGCTGCAGCTGAACATCGTGAGGTGTGATGGGAACAGACTGCAGAGTTAATAGGTAATGTGAAGTGATGTCATGTGATGAGGTCATGTGTCTAACATACAGAAACATGTTTCTATCTTAACAGTGTTCATATATTTGAATATAAGTTATTCAGCTGTCATGTGATGGAGCCCAAACACACTGGGCACAAACTCAACATCAGACACACAGCTATCAAACAGACTGGTAAAAGTAAAAGTAAAAAGTAAAATCTCCTTTATTCTCACATGGAGCTATTATGGGATGTTGAGTCCCATCAATGAGCCAGTTACACCGCAGAGTCTTTGAATATGTGAAAAGTATTCATGAATACTGACGTCTTACTCTCATCAGAGACACCTACTGGGGAAGGCATGACTGTCCCGCCTGATGGAGCCAGTGAACAGTGGCCAACAGTAGGAAGACGACTGCGAGAGATGACCAGCCCACCGATAATGACGACAGCGATGAGGGGCAACAGCGCCATTCCTGCCCAGCCGGAGCCAACTCATGCACCCCTACCCATGGTGACAGCCAGTGACAGAGTCACCCCCTATGACACACTGCCAGTGCCGGTAATGCCACCAGAGGGTCTCGTGCGAGCTGTGATGAAGCTACCACGTTATACTGGAGAGGAGCTGCCTGAGACTTACCTCATTCAAGTGCAGTTACCTGCTCAGTTTAACACCTGGTCAGCAGAAGAGACGGCAATACCCTTGCCCCAGAAGGTAAAGCCCTGTAGATCCTCATGGACCTCCAACCACAAGAGTGATCCAACTGGCCTGCTATTGAGAGAGCAATACAACATCGTTTTGGTTGCCGCGGCTATGCTGATGATGCCTGGGACAAGCTATTCAACCGCTTGAGGGGAGACAGAGAGAGTTTGGGTGCCTACACTGCAGATCTCCGCCTTTGTGTACGACAGGGGTACCCCACCTTTGACATTGCAGCACAGAAAGAGCTCGCTCTCCAAGCCTTTATCCAAGGGCTCCAGCCTGAACGACTGAAAGAACACATCCACCTGTGTGCACTGAAGACCTTGGCCGAGGTGTTACAGAGTTAAAAAAAAAAAACTTTATTAATTCTTGTTTCCAATTTGTATTTTATTTATCATTGTAACAGCCATTTATCTACGTGTGTGTTTATTTATTTTATTTTTGTTGTAAAACATTTTGTACTGTGTGGCACTGTGGCAACTTCCTGTGGAAGTGCTTTTATTCAGCCAGGTTAATGAGGCCAGGTGTGCGTGAGTAGAGGCAAACAGTTTTTTGACCGTGGCTGAGGCACGGCTGAGGTGTCTGCAGATAGAAGCAGTATTAGATAACAGGCTACCTAATTGCAACGCAAGGTGCTGTACGGTATCATCGGATAATTCGTAATTCATTCGTAATTCAAAAACCAAAAACAGTAAATCTGTTATTTGATTCAAAACAAAAAAACAGTACCCAAGAAAAACTTTTTGGTGTCAGAATCAAATAACGAAAAACCAATCAAACCCGGTCCGTTTTTGGCGACTCGTTTTACCGTTATTCCTTTTTGGATTGAATATTGAACAGGCCTGCGGACATTCAGCCAGTTTGTTTTTGCGTTTGAAACCAAAAATGGAAGTCATGTGTTTTTTTCCTTTTTTTCCGTTTTTCATTTTAAACCAAAAACGAAATCACGTGATCTATTCCTTTTTTGTTTCCAAATGAAAAACCAGAAAACAAGTTTTGGTTTTGGCAAATTCCTTTTTTCATTTCTCATTTGGGACAGACAGTAGCGCAGTGGGCAGACAGGAAGCGGAAGTGATGTGTAAAAACATCAAAATAAAATCCAAGAGGGTAGAATCATACATGTATATATATTCATATTTATGGGTAGAATGGCCATTCTATTAAAAATGTAACACCCAACATTATGCAAGCACAGAATATAATAAAATAAATAAATAGGCCTACATATGCTATGCATATGAAATATATTTTATCCAAAAAATGTGTAAAATAATATTTAGTTGCGTAGTGTGAATTAATAGACTAATTAATTACATATGTGGAAATAGCCTGTGTCGTCCTTTGTTAACCATTTCACATACAGATGTTACTCATTTCAGTGCCGCAGCCACAGTGAAGGGGGTGAAATAATTGATCCAGGAGTAGCTGCAGTGCGCAACAACAACCAGCAGGTGGCACACGTGAGCAGTTGAGATGCAGCGTCCAACTGAAACTGTTTGAGAATTAGCAGTACTGTTATATTTTCTGCCGGATCTGAACAGTATACTAACTCGTTACACAGACTTAATTTCATAAAGGACATTTATACTATGATATTTCCACAAGGGTTAGTGTCAGGTCCCCTATTATTTAGTCTAATGGTCTCTCTCAGCAGTGTCATGATGTAGAACTGCAAATATATGTGTGACATATAGGTTATTTATGTGTATCCGCCCGCTAAATTGTGACATTATTTTATGCATGTGATATCGAATTTGTATCTCTACAGATACCATACAGATACCCCCCATTCAATTTAAAGCATAACTGATTTGAGTAAAGGCACAAGAGTTGTAATACTGTACCTGCCATGTCGTCCTGCGCGCAATTTGCGGTTGACATGATTTCTCACTTGGACTAAGTCAAGGGGTCCCTAGACATGAAAAATCACGGAGGTGCTTGTCCACCACAGTGGGCAAATGGCCGCTGTGGCCAAAACAAAAATTGCTGCCATGGTGAATAGGGTAAAAAATTTAACCATCAGATATCACTATGAAATTTACAGAGTTGATTACTCACATTAAGACAAACTAAAAATGTATTGGAAGTTTTTTGAAACTGTTTGTGTACAAGGGCAAATGGTGCATAATCTAATTAAGTGTGCGCTAATTAGCACTGAAATGAGTAACATCTATATGTGAAATGGTTAACAAAGGACGACACAGGCTATTTCCACATAATTGTAATCAGTTAGGCTATTAATTCACACTACGCAACTACCCCGAAGGATAACTCTTGCTGTAGAGGGGAGGACTTCGCCCCTGGAGCCCAGGTGTGGGTCTACAGCCCCAAAAGGAAGAAAGGTCTTTCCCCCAAACTGATGAGTCAGTGGGTCGGACCCTGGACTGTCATTGTCATTGTGTAGAGGGTGCGACTGATCAAGAGGAACTGTGTGGTAGTGCTCCACCGTAACCGGCTTGCACCTTACCAACCTTTGGCCCCATCTGAGAACAAGTCAGGGGCTGAGGACCAGTACTCCTCTCCCAGAAACCACCAACGGGCCCACCTGAACGGGCCACACGTCAGCGTCAGCTCCCCCAACACCTCAGAGACTTTGTTATAGACACTTGAGTTGCTGGGACAGCTAACAAGCTAGGTGGGGGCTATGTGGCGTGTTGGGGGTTGATTAGGTGAATTTCCCAGCATGCCATGCGATGATGTATTTCACGGCCATGAGCCAGAGGAAATTGTTAAAAGTGTGTGTTGAATCACTCATATGTTACCTATTCTGCTGCGATTTATGTTCATGCATCTCACAATAGTTGTATGGGTGTATGTTGTGACAGATTGCACCATGAGTTAAGATGTGCACGTGATTGGTGACCTCCTGCCTGTGTTGATTTCAAAGTGAGTAAACATGAAGTGAGTGGCTGTGAATGAAGAGCAGTTCCTGGCTCACAGCTTGTCTCCTTGCTGCCTGGTTCGTAGCAAGAACCTCCCAACTGGCAACAGTATGTTGCTATAGTAACTGATTTGGGGTTATGCTTAACTGGCTTTGTGAAATGGGAAACTCAGGCTTTCATCTCAGGCTGAACAAGCAAAGTTTCACTGATCCTGCTATCTGAAATAGGGCCCTGGGGCCTGTATTATGAAGCAGGATTAATGTCTCAGCGAGGTAACTTCAGGGTTCACCCTGGGTTTTCGGTCTCACGAAGCCGGTTCAGTTCTTATCGGGGTAGATCACCATGGTAACTTACTCTGAACGGCTATCCTGCTCCGGAGCAGGGTAAGTTCAGGGTTGAATCTGATCCTATAAAACGCACCACCCACTGGCCAATCAGCTGTTGATGGCTGACAGAAATGCAGCCCAGTCATGACGGGAAGTTTAATTCATTTGATTGATTTTGATTTGAAAGTTTATTTTGAACATTAAAAAGAAAAGAAAGCAACAACAACAGACAATGAAAAGATTGTTCAAAAAGGAGTGGAAAGAAGTGGAACTTTCATCCCACCCCTTCATAAGAAAGGGTTAGCGGACACTTAATAGCACCATTAATTAGTGCCAACATTTTGTTTTGTTGGAGGAAATGATCCCTGTTAAAGATAATGGGCCTAACTGACAGTTTTGCTGCTGGAAATGTGGAAAGTAGCCTATCATGTCTACACTTCATGGTGTTTGAGGGATTTTCCTTTTTGTTCCTTAAAGAGGGACACTAGGTATATTTCTGCACAGCTGTTAATTTCTAACACAGCTCAATATCAGGATGATTTTATTCAGACTATCAGTTTGGTGTTGATATGATTTAATTGTGGCATCAGCTTTAAGCTTTATTGTAGCATATATAACGTTATGACAAAGAAGACCAGTTTATCAGACGCAATGATGTTAGACGATAATTGTAATACACGCAATTCATCTGTGCAGCATTGATTTCATGGGATTCAAGGGTGTGATCAGTGTCAGATGTACAGGTACAGGTACTGTAGCTACTTGAACCAGTGATGAGTCATTTAACCTACACATCATTTTATTTGCTGCCTTGTGTTGTCTTGATTTTTCCCTCTCTCCTCCTCTATTTCTTCTTTCCTCACCCGTTTCTTTTCTTCTCTATTATGTGATTTCATTGATGTTTTGACAGGGGAATTTCTTTGATAAGCTTTTAGTGGCTTCTAACCTCTCCGGCACTTTTCTTTTTTTAATCTTGTAAATGTTATACTGTCTGTTTTTAACATTATGTGCTAATAAACTAATCTAAACTGAAACTAAACATTATTCATCCCGTTATGCGTTGCCACGCATGTTTCCTCCTCCTGCAGCTGCCACGGTGTTGGCCTTTTCTCTAATGTTGCTTTTCTCCTCCTCATATTTTAGTAGAATTAATCTCTGATCCTCACATGAGAAATACTTTTTCCCCTCACATACGGCGCTCTGTGAGGACGCTCAGTGACGCTGCGCTTCTCTCATGATTGTGATTGGTCCGCTGCGTGCGCGTTCACGGCTCTTGATAAAGCAACCCTGGGTTGAGTTACCGAGTTGACATCAAGCGTCGTGATACCGATTATCCTGATTGCCATTGTTAGGGTTAGTCAACCCAGGATAGGTCTGGGTAACCCAGGAAAGGTTGATCTCGCTTCATGATACAGGCACCAGGTGCATGTCCGACATCAAAGGTGTCAATAAAGTTTATTATTATTATTGTTGTTGTTGTTGTTGTTGTATTGAAACCGTAAATAAACAGAATCGATTGATCAGTTATTGATCCATAGTGTCAGCGGGGGCTTTGTGTCGCTGATGATGAGTGTGTGTGTGTGTGTGTGTGTGTGTGTGTGTGTGTAAATAAAAGAAAGGAAACGTGTGACATCACGGGGTGACTTCCGCTGCGGAAGCCGCTGCTGCATGTAAACAAAGCGGAGTTAGCAGCAGCTGCTCTGATGGACACAGACCGACCTTAATCGGATAGCCGGTGACTGAGGTTCGGTTTGTTCGTGTGTGTGATGGAGCTCCGCGGTGACTGAACCGGAACCGGCAACATGTCCATGGAAGACCCGTTCTTCGTCGTCAAAGGGTCAGAACTCTTTACAGCATGCTAACACAGCTAATGCTAACAGGAGCTAACGGCTATAGTGTTAGACTGCGGAGACCTGATAGCTAGTCGATAATCAATACAACCTCAGAGACAGAACAAATTTAACTGTGTGTTTTAACAGAAACTCACGAGCTGCTCGTTAACGGTTAACAGTGACGTCAGCTCTCAGTTAGCCTGTTAGCATGTTGCTATGATCTTAGCACAGAGTCATTGATGGTTACAACACTTGTAAATCGGTCTGTCTGTCTTTATACATAATCAATACATATAAATTCATATATAGCCTATATATATATATATATATATATATGTGTATGTATGTATATGTATACATAGGCTACAAACACATAGAAAAATATATAAATTAGTAACTGAACATGTAACGTTATGAATGAATATGTGACATGTTGAGTTCAGTAAATTTTGCAGTGAAATGTCAGATTAAAGGATTTATATCTTCTCTGTGAATGATGTTAATGATATTGATTTTAATATTGATGTTATTGACAGTAAATATGTTATTATTAATGATGTCATATCAACAGCAGCTGTGGTGTTTGTAGAGGAATCTATCAGCTGATCATTTTAAAGGGTTGTAGACTGAATCACTGTGACAACACGCAAACAACAACAATGATTACTTCCAAGCAGAAAACTGACAGGTGGAGCTACACTTAATAAAATAATCCTCCTGATGCCTGGTTCACACCACACGACATTTCTGTGTCAGATCAGGTAACACACTGCCCGTGACCTGACCGACAGACATGACACACTACAGGATGGTCCACGAGCAATCATCACTGGTTCTTTTTCACTACTCTGTGGTGTCATCAGGTTATTCTCATTCTATTCTCATTTATATTTCAGTCTCTGTGTCTGTTCATGTTTCAGCTGAACTCTTACTGTAGTAAGTACTGCATGAAAACTATAGCTGTGTCACAATTCAGGGTCTGCATCCTTTGGAGGACGCAACCTACGCAGCCTTCGAAGGCAATTTTGTTTATTTAATTTACTTTTTGTAAGAGGAAGAGGAGAGGCGGCTCCGGTGACACTGGCGGCTCATTTATCTCCGGCTGGGAGAGAGCCGTGGGGAGGTAAACCTGTTATTTTAACCCACATTAATGTTCATATAGCTAGCTAGCATAGTTCGTGGTAATCAGTATACCTGTTCATAAACGATACTGGTAAGTGACAAATGCTAGCTATATGTGGTTAATGTCATTTAACCATTAGACGTGATACAGGGTTCATACAGGTGCTTAAAATCTTTGAAAATGCTGTAATTTTAATGCTGTATTTTTAAGGTCTGAAAAGGGCTTGAATTTTAGTTTAAATGCTATATAGTTATAAAGTGCTTGAATTGGACCTAGTAAAATGTATACGAACCCCGTAAATGGCCTTGACTTAATTTCAATATTAAAATTTTTGTCATTACATCAAAACCATATTGAGAAGCCAAAGTGGATAGATGGACAGATACAGCATTATTTATCCAAGCTATAGCTTTAACTAGAATTGTCTTATTAACTAAAATTAAATAGCTATTGTTGCTTTGATCATTTATATACTCCTGTTCTTACCCTCCTTTCCCCAGCCAGACCAGGCCCCTGTACTGCAGAATAAACCTGGTTGTTCTGGTGCTGCAAAACATCTTTAATCATGGTAACACAACACAAGATTTCAGGCTGAGCAGAGTCCCTGGAGGTGCTGCCGGACAGTTTTTACATAATTTTATATTTGTTCTCTGTAAATAGTGATTTCTACTCATCTTTTGTAAATAGTTGTACATGTTAAGAATGCCCACATGTAAACTTGTAAATAGTTAGCAATGTTCAGATTGTATCTTTGTAAATACTACAAAAAAATTAATTGTGTTTTCACTGTAGAGTAGATCAAAAGTTTACTCTAGTTGTAAATAAGAAATGGAACCGATAATGTATAATCCCTCCTGTCGCTGGCCCTGGCTGCCTCTCCTCATCTTCCTCATCTTCCTCATCCTCCTCCTCATGCTGCTCACCCACTGCAGCACCTGGCCCTGGTGTGTCCTCAGGGATGGAGGCAACAGGACAGGAGGGGCAATGGAAGGCCTCTGTCCTAAAACCTCATCCATGAGGACAAACCAGGGCCAGGTGGCAGCAGTGGGCTTCCTGCTACCCCCTGCCCTGTCCCTGGATCTTTGCATTCCTGAGGCAGAAGAAATCAGTCACAACAGCAGCAATTTTCTGCAAAGTATTTATTAAAAAAGTCTTGAAAAAGAAGTGCATCATGGACTCAAAAAGAGGTATGTTTGAGGTGCTCTTTGGAATGGGATTCATGTAGTGATGAAGAAACGAAGAAAAAAACTCCAAGGCACTCTCCCAAAGCAGTTAAATGCCTTTATTCTTAAGCCATGGTCATATAAACCTTAAAAACACAGTCCTTCAACACGTTTCGGCATCAAGCCTTCATCTGAAGGTTAAACAGATTCAAGGAATGAAGAATAAGTAAGGGATAATGTATAATGAGCCGGTGAATACTGGGAAAATAACTCCTGGCAGTTACGTCGGGAGTTATTTTCCCAGTATTCACCAGCTCATTATATATTATCCCGCTTATTACACGGTTAATTATCAGTTAAATAAATAATTTGAGACAGAATATTGATTAATTATACGATTTTTATTGATTTATAAATTAAATCGGGAGGAGAGAAAAAAAAACTGCCGGCAACTGCTGAATCTGTGCTACAGTAGCTACAGGGAATCAAGTTCAATGACCAACCTCCCTGTCGTCCACAATCTTGTGTCTCCTCTCTTTTCCGTGTGCCTCTGAGCATCCCTCTTCTCCGGCATTCTTCTCATCTTCAGCCAGTAACCATGACTCAAGATTTTCATGCTCACCAAATATGTTAAACGTTATATCATGAAAGTACTCCATCTTTGTATCTTGTAAATTATTATTTTGAAGCAGTAACGGCTACGTTAGCCCGATAATAAAGTAACTGTTGTCAGGGCAGCGTCCCTAGCAACGCTAGGCTACATAGCAACGGTCATTACACAGTAATATCAGACCTCTGAATGCCGCGACTGACCAATCGGAATTCAGCATGTAATAGAGCCGTGTAATAAGGGCATTTTAACTATATGGGAGAGTCCCTTGGAGTTTTTTATACGTTTCTTTATCAAAGTATTACCTTGGGTAAAACAAATGTAGTTTCCATATCATTATCCAAACCTGCACGTACTTTATTTTTATTTTTTAAGTTGTCACACGTTTTTTCACCTGTTGAGGTTCCAATTTTCCCTCCTGGCCCATTTTTTGAGGGATTGTTCTAAACAAGAGAGAAGCACGACAAAAGGTCAACACACAAGATCACATTATCACAGATCTGTAAAGATTCACAAAAAGTGACATCAGAACAGACATAAAATTCCCACCCCCACCCAAAAACAACATTCACTTATTGTGATCTTAAGATTATATTTGTACTTTGGTCGCTGTACAGGATTTGGGTTAATTTAAGTAACCTTTACATACAAATATGTATAGCGTACAAATGGGCTATTTATTATTGCCTTAACAGGTACCTCCATCTGAGTGTGGCTGTATTCTTGGCCCCTGTGAACAGGTGGTCGTTCTCACCACGGAGTTTTATAAACTCCTCCGTTTGCTCCTTGCTGCCTACAACAAAATGAAATGTAAGACATATTTTCTGTTATGTCAACGGGCAAAATTAAATATATATATATATAATGATAATAACAGTAATGCTCCTGAAGTTAGCTTTTTATTCAATCCAAACATTTACAGTTTTACAGCCTAGAAATACAGCGGGGCTCACAACCTATCCTCTCATTAACTTTATATTTGTTCATTGCGGTGCGTTTATGCACCTGATGTGAGGTATAAACAGCCTACAGCGTCTCCACAGTTACAGTAAGATGTAAGTCACTCTCCGAGATTTTAACAATTGAAAGTGAAGAGTTTTTAGGCTTTAACGTTACTTTTAAAGGCTAACTGAGCTCCTCGTATCAACAGGTTAGCCTTAAGCTACATCACAGAGCTGGCTAGCATCACTAACGTCACGTATTTAAACAGCCATTTAGAGGTTTTAAGGCCCCTTCAGCTTCTGGCCTTAAGTAAAAATCTGTTACTTACATTTTAAGGTGTATTTGGTGCTACTGCCGGTGCCGGTGCTTTTCTGCCGTTGAAAAGAAAAATCTGGTTTGAACAGAGGCGCACAAAGAATCTTGGGATATGGGAGGCCGCGAAGGATAGTAACGGTGCATCCTCCGAATACAGGGAAAAGGAGGGCGCATTTGGAGGAGCCTTCAAATTTGGACGCATCGGGAGAGCCCTCGCGCAGCGTTGTGACGTAAGCTGCCTTCAAATTCGCTCTTCGAAGACCCTGAATTGGGACACAGCTTAGGACAGTCACTGAACCCTTCACAGGAAGTTCCTGCAAATGTTTCACAATAAATGCCTTTTTATAAAATGAAGGGATTCTCTCAGTTTTTAATTTGAAACAGAAACAGGAAGTGTTGCGTTTGATCAAACTAAAAACAGAATGCGTGTGTTTGAGATGCAGCTGGTAGCCTCTGCAGCTGTGCTGAGTAAAGGCCCAGACACTATCTGTGAGTTTGATTCCTTTATATCCTCTATTATGAAGAAAGAACATTCTCTGCTAGCTTGATGCTAATGGCAGTACTCAGAGGGTTGATAAAGTGCCTCTGCTGTTTCCTTTTTACTCTGTGTGCTAACATCCCAACAGGAAATATCTAAAAGGCTGGGCTGTTCTTGTCCTACAGTTTCCATGGCAACAGATCGCTCTGTGTTCCTATTGGTCAAAGTGTCGGCTGTGACGGGAGAAGTCGTGGAAGACAAAAAGAAAATCAAACATGCTAGACTTTATGTCAGAATGTCATGAGTCGTCTCAGATGTGGCGTCGACTGTTGTCTACTATGACACACTACACGAGATAAAATGATGCATTATGATAGATGACACTCATTGTCATTCACGATCTGAGCGACACCATATGAGGCTGGTCGGGCTGTAAACAGGCTGATATCATGTAGTGTGAACCAGGCATTTTAGACGTGCACTGATTAATCAGCAGTGCTCGGAATCGGGCCAGTTTTCACGTGATTGGCCATGACCTGCGACCGGCCGGTCAGTCTGAAATATGCAGATTTAAAACGCGGTCAAATTCCCGGCGCGCCACACGATTGACATCGTGTAACATCAGCAGCGCACACACACGCACGTGTGCAACTCACGGCTTGGGCGATGTGAGGAAGGGGACCTCAGGGACACTCTGGTTTAGGTACAACAACTATGGAGTAAATGATTCCGGCCAGAGAATCAGGGTCGAGAGGATACTTTAATTTTCAATGCAGGAGGTTCACAACAAGTGTGTATGTGTGGTTCTTAAATAAACAAAAGGAAAAATAGCTGTACACTCAGTTCTTACAAATATGGCTTCTCACCTTAATCATTCACTGACAAGGCGCATGTCTGCATGCTAAAGATGCGCGTGCCTGTGCGCTTAATGGCGGACGTGTCCTCAGCTCTAAGGACTTTTGTATAGGCGACCTACACAATGTCGGCTGTATGGAAATTTGGTCTATGCAAGAAATAACCCACAAATGCTCTACACCAAGACTTATTATTTTATTTATCTATGTTTTTATTTATGTATGCCTTTTTTTACATATTTATTTTAATACTGTACCTGAAGTTATATTTGAGCAAAAAGGAAAACGTTTCTTAACCTGTGTCACTGTTTCTGTTTGTTTGAGATGATTATTGAAGAGCTGGTTGTATCTTCGTTAAAATGTTCTAATAAAGCAAAGATAGAAAATGCTGCAATGTATTGTGTGCTGTAAAGTGGTTTGAAAAAAATGAAATCGGAATCGGCCAAAATCAGAATCGGCCGTCCAAACACTCTGCAAATCAGAAATCGGGATCGGCCCAAAAAATGCAAGGTGCAAGTCTGATAATGATTTCAGTTGTTGTGTTAAACTGAAACTTTTAAAGATTTAAACTGAATTATTTAAAGAGTGTAAGTGAAACATTAAAAGATTTAAGCTGAAACATTTAAAGAGTTTAACTGTAACATTTTAAGATTTTAAGTGAAACATTTTAAGATTTACAATTAAACTCTCTTAACAGGCCTGACCTGTCTGATGTCTGTGCAGTGATTAATTTATGAGCTGTGTGTCTTCATTATCATCTTAAATAAATTAAATCTGCTGGCACTGAAGATAAACAATGTTGTGCTGTGGGCGGAGCCGCAGTAAAAACTTTGACCACTGACATAATCTCTGTCACCGTCAGCGTTCGTGATATTTGAATATTTGCTGTCAGAGTCAGTACATTTACATGCATCTTGAGAAAATAGAATTATTGGCTTAGTCCGATTGAAACAGGATTTTTAAATGCGTGTAAACAGCTTAGACCGACTGAAATTGGACTATACGTTGCTCGACTAACACACCGAGATAATTCCATTGAAAATCGAACTATTGCTGCATGTATCCACTTAGTCCGACTGGAGCCGGACTCGGCGTTTGGCGTGGCACCACTTTTTCTTTAGCGGGCTTTCACCTGGAAGAGGAAGGAGATGACATAGCAGCAGATCAGTATCTCCTGGAAAAACAAACAAACAAACACCATGGCAACCGAGAAGCAGAAGACGCACTTCTGGACAGACGAGGAAACTACAGTCATCTCCGCTATCTTCATTCATCGTTAGCTTCCTCTTCGGGTCAACCAGAACCAGTTCAATATGCACTATATTAAAAAGGACACAGCACCACCCATCAAAGCGAAGTCAGGCGTACTTGGTCAGAAATTTGATCTTCTCTTCTGCATGTTTACTCAGACAAGACAAGAAGTCCGACTTGACTGATTAGCCTGTAAAAGTACGCAGTGACGGACAGCGGCAGCAGTGAACCTGCAGCTCAGAGTTTTGCTGAGTTGAATGTTTCTGAGTCTGGATTTCATTCAAGATGTCTCTGTCAATAAAATCAACTGTACGTAAAACAGGAAAATATTCATAAAACCGACCATACGTAAAACAGAAAAATATTCATAAAACCGACCGTACGAAAAACACGAAAATATTCATAAAACCGACCATATGTTAAACAGGAAAATATTCATAAAACCGACCATACGTAAAACACGAAAATATTCAGAATAAACACTTTAACTGATGAGTTTTTATCTTTTTTCTTTTTTAAGTCTTTAAGGCAGCGTTTGCTTCGAGCCTCTGTCACATATGAGTTATGTTTGTTACAGTGAGGTGCAGAAGGCAGTGAATGCAGCCCAGAGCCTCCATCACAGATGGCGTGAGCTGCTGCAGGAGGGGGGCGGAGCCTCCAAGGAGGAAATGGACTGGACGACCAATGAGCTGAGGAATAGTCTGCGCTCCATCGAGTGGGACCTGGAGGACCTTGACGAGACCATCAATATCCTTTAAACAGATCTAACCATCAGCTGATGTCACAGCTACACACCAGGTCTTCTGCTTTCGGTTTGTATCTTTGTAGAAAGGATGCGTGGTGTCATACAAAATACTACGGTTTTCCACTTAAACTATGAGTTTCTCCTCATCCATCTTTCCTCCGACCCTTGCACTGACTGACAACTTGTGCAACAGTATGTGACGAGATTTTTAAAAAATTGAGAGTTTACAATCCGTAGTCCGCGCATTATGTTGTATTTTGAAATTTACCGGATGCTGTGTGCGTTCTGTTTCTGGTTTGGTGCGATCTGAGCTACGTGGCTTGACGTGATATGGATGTGAGGTCGCTAAAAAATAGACTTGGCGCGTATGTCCAACAAAGTGGAGCACCGTGGTGCTTCTGGGATGCTCCAGAGACGCTGTGTGGCGCGCGCTCTGCAGACGGAGTATGTGAAAATTGGGAGTTACACACATGGGTACACCTGGGGTCTGTTCTACTTGAAAACACTCAGACCACATGCCTCCTCGCCTCCTGGCCTGCTCTCCTCCCCACCTCCTCTCCTCCTCACTGTCTCACCTCCTCACCCTCTCACCTTCTCACCCTCTCACCTCCTCACCCGCTCACCTTCTCTCCTCCTCACCCTCTCACCTCCTCACCTACCCACCTTCTCACCTCCTTACCCTCTCACCTCTTCACCTCCTCACCTCCTCACCTGTGTGTCACGGTGATGAGTGTGTTTAGTGAGTTCAGGGGTTTGTAGTGTGACGTGTTTCTTAACTGTCAGTGAACGCATCGTTGAGTCCAACCCAAAGAAGTTCAACCTGGACGCAGCCGAGCTGTCGAAGAGGAAAGCCTTCATCACCAGCACCAGACACACTGTTAAGGTAAAAGCAGTTCAGACTCACCTGCCCAGGTGAGGAGACACAAAATCAGATCCACATTTATTACCACAGATTTTCGCTCACTGAAAATTGGTTGTTAGTGCGTACATGAAACATACATGAAACATATATGAAACATATACGAAACATTCATGAAACGTACATAAAACATGATAAGAGGACTGAAAATATGGGCAAAGTACTGCAACAGTCAAGAACATAAATATAGAATAAACTATTAAGATCTAAAAATGTAATTAATAAAATCTGAGATCTGTACAGACGTTTTACACAGACACTAAACAAAAAGGTAAGAGGTTCACAACTGTCTGATAAGCTGCGGTGTCTCTGAAGAATTGATTGATCTGATTGGCTGCTGACTGACTTTGTTTCTCTTGAAGGAAATGAAAGACCAGATGTCGAGTCCAGCTGCTGCCTCAGTAGACAGAAAGAACAAACAGGTAACTGAACACACCTGATGTACCTGGTAACCTGCCTGACCACAGGTGTATTGCTCTGTGAGAACTACTCTGCTGATGTGTTGTCTATTTAAAGCACAGTAGTGCTGAGATGACATGCCCCAAAACCCTTAAGAAAACCCTTAAATCCCTTCAGAGAAATCCTCCTCTCAAAACACCATTTTTCTGAGACACACAAAGACCCCCAAAGATGCCTTAATTCGAAACCCATTCATTCATTTGATCTTGAACCTCCCTGGTACCTACTAGAATCCACCCCACAATGAATAACTTGAAACTCTTTGAAGTTCTAAAAAACACCTGGAGGTTAAGGTGAGGGTAGAGTAGGTCCCTGGACGAAACATTAAAGGTATGGTAGGTCCTTAGAGGTTAATTTGAGGGTATGGTAGGTCCCTGGAGGAAACAGTAAGGGTATGGTAAGTCCTTAGAGGTTAATTTGAGGGTATGGTAGGTCCCTGGAGGACACAGTAAAGGTAGGCGAGTTCCTGAGTGGGCATAGAAGTGCTGCTGATGTAAAATGTCTGACAGTACATGTCTGTGTTGTTGTGATCTCCAGGTTCTGCTCGGTGAGCGTGGTGCTCAGGGTCCGATCTGGCAGCCTGGTCCTGATAAATACAGCAGACTGGACCGTCAACTGCAGAACGCCAACTCGCAGTTTATAGAGGAGCAGCAGGCCCAGCAGCAGGTTCTCAGAGTTCTGACAATGTTTCAGATACTGTGATATAAATAATGAACTTGCTGGATTCAAACAAAGTGCATAATGTGTGTGTGTGTGTGTGTTTGAATCAGCTGATGACGGAGCAGCAGGATGAACAGCTGGAGCTTGTATCAGGAACAATTGGAGTCCTGAAGAACATGTCGGAGAGGATCGGCATGGAGCTGGATGAACAGGCCGTGTAAGAACTTTTATCATGTAAACTTGTCATGTTTTGGCAAAATCACTATTTTGAATCCAAAATAGGCCATATGTGTGATACGTGTGGCAGAATGAAACATGTGACCATTAATGATTGAATCACAATTATTTGATAAACAGTCGCTCTCCACTGTCGCTATGGTTACGCTTGCTCTATCTAGTTTGCGGCTCAGCTCGAATATCAGTGGCACTGGTCAGATATCATGGAGGAAATTGTCTGCAAGTATGTGGTGGCACATAGCTGAAGTAGATCAGTGCGGTTAAAAGTAAATTTACCAAACAGCGGTGCATCTTCGATCAGAGGGTGAGGACCAACTGACCGAACGAACTGCAGTGTTGACAGCGTTTGACAAACAGGAAGAAAAAAACTATGAAAACATTATTGTTCTTAAACTATGAAAACATTGTTCTTAAACTATGAAAACATTATCAGCAGGATGTTCTTAAACTATGAAAACATTATCAGCAGATTGTTCTTAAACTATGAAAACATCCCTCTCCAAAACTAAGACATGCTGGATCCACAGACACAGCACTTAACTCACTAACCCGTTTAGCAGATACAATGGCCAATACAAAGACGGTCTTCAGAGAAAGAAGCTGAAGGTCAAGATCAGACAGTAGCTGAAGAGGGGGCAAACAAAGTGCCCTGAGAACCACCTGGAGGTCCCAGGAGGGTAGTAAAGGCTTTCGAGATGGGAGACTCCATATCACACCTCTCAAAAATTGCACACCCCGGGGATGTGTCCCCATAGACCTGCCATCACACTTCTTATGAAGTACAGAGATTGCTGCAAGGTAGCTCCTGATGGTTGATTCAACCCGACCAAGGGCAACGAGGTGAATGGTAGAGATTTTGCAAGTAAAGGGATCCTCTTCCTTAGCACTGCACCAGTCCCTTAACACATTCCACTTGCTGCTATACTGCCGCTGAGTGGAGGCGGCCCGTGAAGCCTGCAAGGTGTCCACCACCTCCTTATCTAGGCCAAGTGCACACAAGCGCTGCCATTCAAGGGCCGCACATGAAGCTTCAGGATCTGGGGTTCTAGGTGCCATATGCTGCTGTGCACGTGGGACAACATGTCTGGTCTCTCTGGAAGACGCCATGGGCAACCATCCAGCAACTCGTAGATCTCTGCCATCCACGGCCTCTGTGGCCAGTTCGGTGCCACAAAGAGCACCTGAGCACACTGCAGCCTCACACTCGTGAGGAATGCTGAAATGAGAGGAAGCGGGGGAAATGCATACAGCCTTACACAGGGCCATGAAAGACTGAGGGCGTCCATCCCCAGTGGTCCTCGTGGACCGTGCATTGAGGACCACAGAGGATGCACCCTTGCATGCGGAGGTGGAGACTTCAGTCCGCCCTGGTGATTGATATAGGACACTACAGCCATGTTGCCTGTCTGTATCATGACCTGCCTCCCGTGTACAGCTGGCAAGAAGTTTCTCAGGGCCAGGTGAACTGCCTCCATTTTGAGGAGGTTCACATGCCATCTCTGTTGTGGAGGACTCCAACAGCCGCGAACAGACCTGCCCTCCTAGACAGCAGCCCAGCTGGATTGGGAGGCGTCAGTTGTAATAGTCACCCTGCAGCCTCCTTGGCCCAGGGGGATGCCGTCTAGGACAGCCTGAGACCGTCTCCACCACATGAGGACCTTGAGGACTCTGTGTGACCAGGTGAGGATTTTCAACCAGTGCCTGGGAGGGAGGAGCTCCTGGCAACCAAACCACAATTGGAGAGGGCGTGGGTGTAACAAGCCCAGCTGACCTGAGCTGCTGCTGCTGCAAAAAAAAAACATCCTCTGACACTGCAGTACTGACACCGACTTGCTGGAGATGCAACCCGTGATGCACTCCATGATTGCACTCCGCCTCTTCTGAGTCAGGCATGCCTTCATCGTGGTCGAATCCAGAAGGAGACCCAAGTACTCGACTGACCTTGAGGCACGAGGCAGCTCTTTTCTGCATTCAAATGCAACCCTAGTGCAACCAGATGTGCTAGCACATCTCTGTGTAACTGCATGGCAGGCCCTCTGATGGAGCACCCAGCTAGTCGTCCCCATACTTTAGTTAACGCTCGAATGCCCTTCCGTTGCAGGGGGATGAGTGCAACATCCATGTGTTTGGTGAAAGCGCATGGTGAAAGGGACAGACCGAAGGGGAGGACGTTGTATTCGAAGGCCCTCCCCTGAAAAGAAATCCTGAGGAACGGTCTGTGGTCCGGGCTGATGGGAATATGAAAACAGGCATCACGAAGGTCCACTGTTGTGAACCAGTCGTCCGCCCTTACAGCCTGAAACAAGGCCCCCAGTGTCAACATCCGAAAGGGAAGCACCTTGAGGAACTTGTTCAGGCGCCTCAAATTTATAATTGGGCGCAATCCGCTGGTCCGCTTGGGAACAAGGAAGTAGCTGGAATAAAACCCTTGCCTCTTCTGGAGACAGAGGCCGTATTGCACCTTTCCCTAGTAAGGCAGAAATCTCGCCGGCCAGAATGGCAGCACGAGATTTGTCCCTTACTCTTGTTTCCAGGATCCCCCGGAAGCGAGGGGGGTCTGATCCTGAATTGCAGGTTATACCCCAACTCCAGTTCTGAGCACCCACGGACATGCACTGACGCCAAGCACTGAGGTGGGCGCTGGAAAAAGATGGTGTCAGTGGGGCTGCTCAGTCAGGAACACTAGTGGGCCCTGCCAGAACCTCAACCAGCGCGCTCTCTGGAGCGTGGGCAAGAACACTCATTGCCCTGTGACTGCTGTGGTGGAACCCCCCGTCCGCTCTGTCAGAGCTATGTGAGGGGTCCTGCTTAGCAAAACAAGGCCGCTGGAAACTAACACGTCTCTCTGGAGTTCTCCGAGCCACCAGCCTCGACTGTCCAGGATGGTGAATGGACTGTATGCTGCTGAACCTTCTGAGCCTCATCCAACGCAGCCTCTGCTGCCAGCCCAAACATCTCTCCAGGAGTTATCCTGACATCCATGACCGCAGCCCGGTCTGAATCCGATAAACCCAACTGACTCAGCCAAATATGCCGCCGAGTCATGCTCAGTTGCGCCAGGGAATTACCCAGGACCCTGGCCTGAGTGCTAGCACCCTGGATCATTGTATCCACTACCTCCGCCATTTCTGGCAGAGGTTCAGCTGGGCTCTTCAGGTACACCATTAGGAGGGCATTCGTGTTCGCCAGTCAAGAGGCCATGGCTGTAGACTGAAAACCTTTGCCACCAAACCATCCGTGGTGCGGCACTTCTTATTCAGATGCCGAGCAACCCTGTTGCCCGTGGAGGAGACCCCAGCCAACATCGCAAAGGTTGGCCACACCATCTAGGCCATGCTCTGAAGCCCCACTGAGGACACTGAGAGCAGAGCGGGGGGCAGGAGCATCCCTTGGTCGTGCCAAAGAGCCCTGCAATTGTTTAATAAAATCAGGATACACAGGCAAAGGTGCCTGCCTCTGGCTCCTTGGGTCCCAGTCCAACGCAGAGGCTCTTGGTGGACATGTTGGACGAGGAACACCAGCAGCCACTGCTGCCCGAGAGAGCAGGGCTCCAACAGAAAAATCAGCAACGGGACCCACCTGGGCCATCTGATATTTAGCATCAGCCTGGACCTCTCTCTACTCAGAAACACTCAGCTGCTCAGAGGCGTTGCAGCCAGAGCTGTCGGTCTTATCCAAATTTGTCTGAGGCAGTAAGAGAAAGAACGTCAGAATGTGGATGCAGAAATGGAGGGGCCTGGTGTGACACATCCAATAGGTGTTGTTGATGTGTAACCATGCAATCAATGGTCTTATGCATCTCCTCCAGCTGCTTTTGCATAAGGTCCAACCTCAGATCACAAAGCTGGCTCTGCTCTGCCCACTTCCGCTTCCACGTCTTCTTCCTGCCAGCCAAAACATCTGGACTGGTGGGAACCGGACCCTGGCCAGGTGGTAGCGTGACTTCTAGGCCACTGTTCATTGTTTCACTGGCCTGAGACTCCATAGCAGGAAGCACACTGCATCCCTCAGTGAATAAACTGGAGGGCAAAAAAAGATTACATGTAGGGAAACTCAGCAAAACAAAATGTGCTTTTCACGTAGGATTAATGAAGGGAGCAGCCCAACCTAAGGGCAGACAATACTATTGTGCCAGGACAATATAGTGAAGGCAACAACCCGTAGAAATTATTCCTTGATTTTCAGTATAATACCACTCCAAAGTGATAGGCAGCAATATCGCGCAGAGCCGCAGTACACCCACCTATTGCCAAAGAAGAAGATTCAGCTTTCTTTCACAAAAACAAACATAGAAGTTATCGCAGGTTGCTAACCCACAGTGAAAAGGACTCTCAAGGAAATGTTACTCACTTGCCCAACGGCAGTGAACACTATAAGCGATCGTCCTCCTGCAATAAACAATAGATAGCCTCACGGCACATCACGGGTGTTCCCAGACAGGCAGCTCACAAGTGACAGCCAAACCATGAGGAATTAGTAAAGCAGAGTAATGTCCAACAATAGACTGTTATAAGCTCTCACCGACCAGGAGTATAGAAAAAGGAAGAGTGTGTGGGTGCATGGGGCTTATAGGGAGCCAAGCACCCACAGGTGTGATTAATTTGGTATAATGCTCCTGATGCGAGGATGTGGTCACATGGTTACAGGTTCACTGAAATGAAATAAAACATTATTCTTCTTAAACTGAGAACATCATCAGCATATTGTTTTTAAATGTGGAAACATTATCAGGAGAATGTTCTTAAACTATGAAAACATTGTTCTTAAACTATGAAAACATTATCAGCATATTGTTTTTAAACGTGAAAACATTATCAGGAGAATGTTCCTAAACTATGAAAACATTATTGTTCTTAAACTATGAAAACATTTTCAGGAGAATGTTTTTAAATGTGAAAATATTATCAGGAGAATGTTCCTAAACTATGAAAACATTATTGTTCTTAAACTATGAAAACATAATCAGCAGGATGTTCTTTCTTCCTCGTCTCATCAGATTCATTTAACAATGGGGTTTATGTGTCATTGTGCTGCTGGGTCAAAGGTCAGGGGTTAGGTTTAGGGTTAAAGTTAAAATGAGTGTGACTTAAAACATCTGACATAGATGATTTAGGTCACACACATTTTTACTTTAATCCTAAACCCTAACCCCTGACCTTTATATACTGTTGTGTAGTTTAATCTCTAGCAATCCATCATGGTCTGTAAGATCATCATGTGTTTGTCCTGTGAGAACCACGTATGTCTAAAAATAGGTTGTTTTCAGTGATGTGACGACGACAGCTGGTCCCAACAGTTTTTAAATTCTAAGGAGGAGAAGAATTTTCTCAACATGTCATTACAAACATTTAACATGGGCACATTTGCAGATACATGGTTTTTACTGGGCAGGAAGGGGATTAAATTCAAATAAACACAAGAAGTTTGTGCTCTAGAGAAAGGATCAGCACTCAGTGAATAACCTCCTAAGCCCTATGATAAGCTATTATGGCAAGGCTTAACTATACAGACCAGTGAGCAGTGATAACTAACATGTCTTTGGGGTCATCGAGTGGGTGTTTCGTCTAGTTGGTCCCACGACACCTCCAGGAGGCTAGACAGTGATCTCTGGTGTCCCAGAGACACTCCCCTAATGCCAGGTCTCACTGCTCCCTGCACCAACCCAACAACCTCCTTTACCTTACTTACACATGGCGTTCTCAGCCCAAACAGCACTGCCACCTTCAACAAACCCAGGCTCCGTACATGCGAGCTCCAGGTAGAGACAGTGCTGATACTACTTTTCCTAGCACATTCACCATACTCTATTTCACACGCTACATAGCATAACTCCAATATAAGTTATAGTTAAAGAAGATAGAGAAGATAAACTCACAGGCTTTCTCGGCCCAAACAACACTGCCACCTTCAACAAACCCAGGCTCCGTTCATGCGAGCTCCAGGTAGTGACCGTGCCGATACCACCTTTCCTAGCACATTCACCATATTCTATTTCACACGCTACATAGCATAACTCCTTAAAGGAAATAGATAAAGTCACAGGATCAGCAAACACACTCACCTTGCAGCATGGTCTCAAACAAAAGGGATTCAAATAGGCCACTCCCACACTTAAATAACCTTCCTTTTCCTGGATTTCCTCCTGAGAGGAAGTGGATCTCTCCACCTGATCTCAAGGAGTTATGTACCCTGCTTAGTAGTTCCCCCTGCTGGCCCCCATCTGACATTATTCCTCCTCATCTAAATCCACTGACTAGATCTAGCTGCTTCATCTGACATTTCCTTCACTGTCTTCCTCAAACTCTGTCCCTGCACTCCGAGTTCCCCCAGGAGCGAGACAACTGATCTTGCTATGAATCCCCTACACCCCACTTCCACTGGACAAATCCTAGTCTTCCATCCTCGCTGCTCAGCTTCTGCTCCTAAGTCTGCATATCTAAGCTTTTTTCTTTCATAGGCTTCTTCCACTGAGCCTTCCCAAGGAATTGTCAGCTCAATGAAATAAACTATCCGTTGACTCACTGACCACAACACTATGTCAGGCCTCTGCTTGGTACAAACTATTTCCTGGGGAACAACAAGCTTTCCCCCTAAATCTACTTGCATTTCCCAGTCACAAGCACCTTCTAGGTGGCCACACCCTTGCCTCCTTACTAACTTATCCCTTCTGTATTTCTCCCCCTCACAGACATTGCTAAACTCCTATCCTTAACACCTTCTGAATTTACCTGTCTTCGTTTCCCTTCAATGTCTGCAGCTAATCAACACCTAGTTATGTCGCCATGTATATCAGCCTTGTGATAAACTGGGACCTGTAAAGTAACTAAAGCTGAGACAAATGTAATGGAGTCAAAAATACAGTGTGTAGCTCTGAGGTACAGTACAGGCCAAAAGTTTGGACACACCTTCTCATTCAATGCGTTTTCTTTATTTTCATGACTATTTACATTGTAGATTCTCACTGAAGGCATCAAAACTATGAATGAACACATGTGGAGTTATGTACTTAACAAAAAAAGGTGAAATAACTGAAAACATGTTTTATATTCTAGTTTCTTCAAAATAGCCACCCTTTGCTCTGATTACTGCTTTGCACACTCTTGGCATTCTCTCCATGAGCTTCAAGAGGTAGTCACCTGAAATGGTTTTCCAACAGTCTTGAAGGAGTTCCCAGAGGTGTTTAGCACTTGTTGGCCCCTTTGCCTTCACTCTGCGGTCCAGCTCACCCCAAACCATCTCGATTGGGTTCAGGTCCGGTGACTGTGGAGGCCAGGTCATCTGCCGCAGCACTCCATCATTCTCCTTCTTGGTCAAATAGCCCTTACACAGCCTGGAGGTGTGTTTGGGGTCATTGTCCTGTTGAAAAATAAATGATCGTCCAACTAAACGCAAACCGGATGGGATGGCATGTCGCTGCAGGATGCTGTGGTAGCCATGCTGGTTCAGTGTGCCTTCAGTTTTGAATAAATCCCCAACAGTGTCACCAGCAAAACACCCCCACACCATCACACCTCCTCCTCCATGCTTCACAGTGGGAACCAGGCATGTGGAATCCATCCGTTCACCTTTTCTGCGTCTCACAAAGACACGGCGGTTGGAACCAAAGATCTCAAATTTGGACTCATCAGACCAAAGCACAGATTTCCACTGGTCTAATGTCCATTCCTTGTGTTTCTTGGCCCAAACAAATCTCTTCTGCTTGTTGCCTCTACTTAGCAGTGGTTTCCTAGCAGCTATTTGACCATGAAGGCCTGATTCGCGCAGTCTCCTCTTAACAGTTGTTCTAAAGATGGGTCTGCTGCTAGAACTCTGTGTGGCATTCATCTGGTCTCTGATCTGAGCTGCTGTTAACTTGCGATTTCTGAGGCTGGTGACTCGGATGAACTTATCCTCAGAAGCAGAGGTGACTCTTGGTCTTCCTTTCCTGGGTCGGTCCTCATGTGTGCCAGTTTCGTTGTAGCGCTTGATGGTTTTTGCGACTCCACTTGGGGACACAAGTTTTTGCAATTTTCCAGACTGACTGACCTTCATTTCTTAAAGTAATGATGGCCACTCGTTTTTCTTTAGTTAGCTGATTGGTTCTTGCCATAATATAAATTTTAACAGTTGTCCAATAGGGCTGTCGGCTGTGTATTAACCTGACTTCTGCACAACACAACTGATGGTCCCAACCCCATTGATAAAGCAAGAAATTCCACTAATTAACCCTGATAAGGCACACCTGTGAAGTGGAAACCATTTCAGGTGACTACCTCTTGAAGCTCATGGAGAGAATGCCAAGAGTGTGCAAAGCAGTAATCAGAGCAAAGGGTGGCTATTTTGAAGAAACTAGAATATAAAACATGTTTTCAGTTATTTCACCTTTTTTTGTTAAGTACATAACTCCACGTGTTCATTCATAGTTTTGATGCCTTCAGTGAGAATCTACAATGTAAATAGTCATGAAAATAAAGAAAACACATTGAATGAGAAGGTGTGTCCAAACTTTTGGCCTGTACTGTAGATGATAAGTGTAACGAAGCATAGAATGAAATACACAAGTTAAACACCTAAAACTTGTACTGAAGTAAAGTAACTAAGCAAATACTAAGCAGTACTTAGTTACATTCCACCATTACAAACATGGTCACTGGTTGGTCTCTGGTTGGTTCCTAGTTGGTCTCTGGTTGCTCTCTGCTTGGTCTCTGGTTGCTCCCTGTTTGGTTCCTGGTTGGTATGGTCAGACTTGTTGAGTCTCTGTGTTTTTCCTGCAGGATGCTGGATGACTTCACTCATGAGGTGGACAACACTCAGTCCAGGTTGGACAACGTCATGAAGAAACTGGCCAAAGTGTCTCACATGACCAGCGGTAATCTGCCCGGCAACACATGATGTCACCCTGATTGTTTTTTCTCAATTAGAGACAGAAATAAAACACTAGTTTGTTAGTTTAGGAGTTACTGATTAGTTACTTATAGTTAGTTACTGAGTAGTTACTGATAGTAAGAGTTACAGTTAGTTATTGATAGGTAAAGTGTGTTACTGGTAGTTACATTTAGTTACTGATAGTTACAGATAATGACAGTTAGTAATTGATAGTTACTGGTTAGAGTTAGTTACTGATAGTTGCATTTAGTTACTGATAGTTGCTTATAGTGACAGTTACTGATAGTTACAGTTAGTTACTGATAGTTGCTTATTAGTTACAGTTAGTTATTGGTAGTTACAATTAGATACTCATTAGTTACTGATAGTTACAGTTAGTTATTGATAGTCACTGATAGTGATAGTTAATGATAGTTACAGTTCGATATATGACGTCTATTGCACGTCTGTCCGTCCTGGAAGAGGGATCCCTCCTCAGTTGCTCTTCCTGAGGTTTCTACCGTTTTTTTTCCCCGTTAAAGGGTTTTTTGGGGGAGTTTTTCCTGATCAGCTGTGAGGGTCCTAAGGACAGAGGGATGTCGTATGCTGTAAAGCCCTGTGAGCTAGTAATAGTTAGTTATTGTTTGTCATAGTTATAGTTAGTCATAGTTAGTCACAGTTAGTTATAGTAAGTTGTAGTTTCTTTGTATTCATAGTTAGTTTAGTTAGTTGTAGTTAGTCTTAGTCACACTTATAGTTGTAGTCAGTGAAAGTATGTTGTAGTGTATTTGTAGTTAGTCGTTATTAGAAAATGTTACTTAAAGTTAGTGGTAGTTACTTGTAGTTAGTCACAGTTGGTTATAGTTAGTTGTAGTTAGCTATAGTTAGTCGTAGTTAGTTTAGTTAGTTTTGGTTAGTTATTGTTAGTCATAGGTTGTAGCTAGTCACAGTTAAAGTTTGTTACAGTTAGTCGTAGTTAGTTATAAACTAAGTGAAAATGAATAAATTTGCGTTTGTTAGATTATTTCTTTGTTGTAACGATACCTCTTGGCAATAAATCTTATACCATTGGAAAGCCTATTTATTTCCCTTTTAAATGGTGCCACATTTGTACAGTACAGGCATTTGTGACATGAGCAGCAGAGCTGAGTATGTGGGTTGCGCCCATGAAAAACTTGCCAAATCTCCTCTGCCAATGCCCAACTATTTTGCTTTTGCTATTGACTCTTGTTTTGAGCTTCTGGTACCCCCAGGTGTTGACAGTACCTGTGAGTATGGGCCCTGCTTCATTGGTCAGTTGGTGTCTGCTCCAAGAATCAAAATGCCACGTTTGACTGATCTGGATAGGGCTCGTGCGATAGGGCAACTTCAAGCTGGTGTTCTGCAGAACCAAGTTGCGGCATTATTTTGAGTGAGCCCTAGTACCATCAACAAACTGAAGGCCAAGTTCTATATAACGGGGGATGTCAGAGACAGGCCGCAAAGTGGGGCGTCCCAAGAAGAAGGTCCCCCAAAAAGACCGTTTCCTCATCCTGTCAGCACTTACTCTGCAACCCACTCCGGTCAGCACCGTGGGCAGTCTTGTACAGATTTGCAGTCAAGGTTTGCAAGACGATAGGGCTCTGCCCAGACAATGCGGAACAGACTGCACGCAGCCAATCTCTGGTCTCATAGGGCTGCCAAGAGGCCTGCCACCGCTGCCCTTCACCGTTAGGCCCATTTGTGCTGGTGTCGGCAACACGTGCACTGGAACCTGAACATGCGGAGGAACGGAGAATCCAGATTCTGCCTACGGCAGTTGGATCATAGGGTCAGTGTGTGGAGAAGATGCGGAGAATGCTTTGCTGATTCCTGCACCAATCTCTTGGTGGAGGCAGTGTGGGGCGGCATCTTCCTCACTGGAAAAACGAGGCTATCTCAAGTAGAGTTCAGAAGACTGCAATCTCAATACATAGAGGTATCGAGATGAAATTCTGCAACCAGTGGCAATCCCATATCTCCACAGTCTGGGACCGAACTCTATCCTCCAAGATGACTACGCTCGCCTCCACAGAGTGGGGTTTATCAGAGACTACCTCCAGACTTTGGGAGTGGAGAGGAGGGACTGGCCTGCCAGCAGTCCTGACCTCAACCCCATTGAAGACTTGTGGGATCAGCTTGGGCGTGCTTTTTGTGCCAGAATGACCAACACAACCACATTGGTTGACTTGCGACAAATGCTAGTTGAAGAATGGGTTGCCATCCAACAGCAGTGTGTGACCAGGCTGGTGACCAGCATGAGGAGGAGGTGCCAGGCTGTTGTGGCTGTGTATGGTTCTTCCACACGCTACTGAGGCTCCTGTTTGTTAAATGAATAAATTGCTAAATTGCCAATATGTCTTCAGACTTTAATCATCCAATCCACCAAACAAGAGTCAACAGCAAAAAAAAAAAAAGCTGTTGGGCATTGGTAGAGAAGATTTGGCAAATTTTTCATGGGCACAACCCACATACTCAGCTCTGCTGCTCATCCCACAAAAATACATGTTCCTTACAAATGTGGCTCCATTTAAAAGGGAAATAAACAGGCTTTCCAACGGTATAAGATTTACTGCCAAGAGGCATTGTTACAACAAAGAAATAATCTACCAAACTCACATTTCCTTACTTTTTGTGCTCATTTTAGTCGTTGTTAGGTGTACTTAGTTGTAGTTAGATTAGGTAGTCGTAGTTAGTTATAGTTAGTTGTACTCAGTTGAACTTAGTTTTAGTTAGTTATAGTTAATCGTAGTTAGTTCTAGTTAGTTCTAGTCAGTCGTACTGTGTTGCAGTTAGTTTTAGTTAAAGTTAGTCGTACATAGTTGCAGTCTGTTGTAATTAGTCGTAGTTTGTTGTACTCAGATGTACTAGTTCTAGTAGGGGTGGGTGATATGGCTGAAAAGTATATCATGATATAGCTGGTTCATATTGATCGATAACGATAAGTATCACTAATTTTTTTATAACCTCTTTGAAATAAGGACCAGGAGAAAATGAATAAATTTTAACACATTTATTTCAAACTCAGTAGCTTTCTTCTGATTTCAATCACAGTCATTAGCCAAGGCACACGGCGGAAAATGTAATGTCAACACAACCATTAGAAAACACTCAAATAAATGAACATACACAAGATGGTATAAAAACTAAAATAAAAAATGAACCATTTTCTCTTGACATCAAGTAAACCAAGTAAATGCTTTCAGGCAAACATATCTGTAAAGACAAGCAGCTGAACTGAAGACTATGTACAGATGAATAAGTGATTCACATAGTGAGGAAAGTGCGTTGTTGAAATTAGTGCAAACCTGAGGTAGACTACAAGGTAGACTTGTAATGACATAACAGCATTGGACATCCAGTAAAATGGTAAGATCAGTTCAAACCAACGTAAATTGAATTAAAATGCTTTAAGACGAGCAGCTATGAAATAAGAAATAACTAATAACTGTAACAGTGCTGGTATGCTGGACAAGATCTGAATGATGAGTACATATTTCACACAGTATCTGAATCTGCACACTGCCTTTGAATCGTCCCCCTCTTGAAGTCAAATGTTTTAATCCTCTCTTTCTACAAATCTTTTTTGTATTCTTTCCATATTTCGCCCACTTGTTAGTGAACCTCAATTAATCATGCAATTTAAATGTGAAAAGTCTCATTGACTGACCGCCACCTGTGTGTATGTGGAGAAGGAGAGGGGCGGAGGGAGCGGAGCTGTGGAAACATCCTGCAGTCCGACATACTATCATACATTTAAATAACTTATTCAATTTCAATTTTTTTCAATTTTATTTTTGAAGCCCAATATCACAAATCACAATTTGCCTCACAGGGCTTTACAGCATACGACATCCCTCTGTCCTTATGACCCTCACAGCTGATCAGGAAAAACTCCCCAAAAAAACCCTTTAACGGGGAAAAAACGGTAGAAACCTCAGGAAGAGCAACTGAGGAGGGATCCCTCTTCCAGGACGGACAGACGTGCAATAGATGTCGTACAGAACAGATCAGCATGATAAATTAACAGTAATCCACATGACACAATGAGACAGACAGAGAGAGAGAGAGAGAGAGAGAGATGCAGGTAATGACAGTAGCTTATAACAACATTAATGAAAGTAATAATATTATAGTTATAGTTCTGGCTACTGTGGTACAATATGTTGAAAGTATGTATTAATATCTGGCAGTATACATATGTGACAATAGTCATGTGTATAATAACAGTAGAAGTATGACTAATGACTAATGATGGCAGCAGCAGCAGGAGGCATCAGGCAGGACCACGGCAGCAGCACAACCACACACGTCATGCTGTCCAGGCACCGCTGTGATATGAGTTAATCTGAGAGACAGTGGAGCACAAAGGCTCCGGAGAAGAAGCCGAGTTAGTGACATCCAGAATGGCCGAGTTAGCAAGATGCAGAAATAGGATACGAGAGAGAGAGAGAGAGAGACAGAGACGGATATATATAGAGAAAGGCAACGTTTAGAGAGCAAGCCCAAATAAGCAACTCCACCAGTTGCAACTGCAACCCGTGACTACCAATATTTGTAAGTGCTCGTACTCGTACTCGTCGTCCTCCGCTTATCCGGGTCCGGGTCGCGGGGGCAGCAGCCTCAGCAAAGAAGCCCAGACAGTCCTCTCCCCAGCCACTTCCGTCAGCTCTTCCGCTGGAACCCCGAGGCATTCCCAGGCCAGCTGGGCGATGTAATCACTCCAGCGTGTTCTGGGGCGGCCCCGAGGTCTCCTCCCGGTTGGACATGCCCGAAACACCTCCCAAGGGAGGCGTCCGGAAGGCATCCTTACCAGATGCCCGAACCACCTCAACTGGCTCTTCTCGATGTGGAGGAGCAGCGGCTCTAGTCCGAGTCCCTCCCGGATGTCTGAGCTCCTCACCCTATCCCTAAGGCTGAGCCCAGCCACCCTGCGGAGGAAACTCATTTCGGCCGCTTGCACTCGCGATCTCATTCTTTCGGTCACTACCCAGAGCTCGTGACCATAGGTGAGGATTGGAACGTAGATCGACCGGTAAATCGAGAGCTTCGCTTTCTGGCTAAGCTCCCTCTTCACCACAACGGACCGGTTAAGCGCCTGCATCACTGCTGACGCCGCCCCAATCCGCCTGTCAATCTCCCGCTCCATCCTACCTTCACTCGTGAACAAGACCCCGAGATACTTAAACTCCCCCACCTGAGGCAGGACCTCCCCCCTGACCCGGAGTGGGCAATCCACCCTTTTCCGGCTGAGGACCATGGCCTCAGACTTGGAGGTGCTGATTCTCATCCCAGGCACTTCACACTCGGCTGCGAACCGCCCCAGCGAGAGCTGGAGGTCACTGTTCAATGGAGCTAGGAGGACCACGTCATCCACAAAAAGCAGGGACGAGATCCTCTCGTCACCGAACCTGACACCCTCCACCACTCGGCTGCGCCTAGAAATTCTGTCCATAAAAGTTATGAACAGAACCGGTGACAAAGGGCAGCCCTGGCGGAGTCCAACCCTCACCGGGAACAAGTCCAACTTACTGCCAGCCACGCGAACCAGACTCATGCTCCTTTGGTACAGGGACTGGATGGCCCTTAGCAAGGGGCCACCAACCCCATACTCCCAGAGCACCCCCCACAGGATGCCCCTGGGGACACGGTCGTAAACCTTCTCCAAATCCACAAAACACATGTGGACTGGTTGGGCAAACTCCCATGCCCCCTCCAGCACCCTCCGGAGACCCACAGACCAACCATGCCCTGTAGGCCTCCTTCTTCAGCCTGACGGCTCTCCTCACCTCTGGTGTCCACCAGCGGGTTCGGGGATTACTGCCGCGACTGGCCCCAGCGGCCTTGCAGCCACAGCTCACAACCGCCGCTTCGACAATGGCAGAGCGGAACAAGGCCCATTCGGACTCAATGTCCCCCTCCGCCCTCGGGACGCGGTCGAAGCTCTCCCGGAGGTGGGAGTTGAAGATCATCTGGACAGGTTCTTCCACCAGGCGTTCCCAGCAGACCCTCACTGTTCGTTTGGGCCTGCCAGGTCTGTGCAGCGTCTTCCCCCACCATCTGATCCAACTCACCACAGGTGGTGATCAGTTGACAGCTCTGCTCCTCTCTTCACCTGAGCGTCCAGAACATATGGCCACAGGTCAAATGATACGACTACAAAGTCGATCATTGACCTGCGACCTAGGCTGTCCTGGTGCCACGTGCACCGATGGACATCCTTATGTTTGAATATGGTGTTAGTTATGGCCAAACTGCGACCCGCACAGAAGTCCAATAACTGAACACCACTCGGGTTCAGATCGGGCAGGCCGTTCCTCCCAGTCACGCCCCTCCAGGTCCCGCTGTCATTGCCCACGTGAGCGTTGAAGTCCCCCAGCAGAACAATGGAGTCCCTGGTCGGGGCACTGTCCAGCACCCGTCCCAGGGACTCCAAAAAGGGTGGGTACTCTGAACTGTTGTTCGGTGCATAAGCACAGACAACAGTCAGGACCCATTCCCTGACCCGAAGGCGCAGGGAAGCAACCCTTTCGTCCACCGGGGTAAACCCCAACATACAGGCAGAGAGTCTGGGGGCTATCAGGAAGCCCACCCCGGCCCTCCGCCTCTCACCCGGAGCAACTCCAGCGAAGGAGAGAGTCCAACCCCTCTCAAGGACTAGGGTTCCAGAGCCAGAACTATGTGTCGAGGTGAGGCCGACTATATCTAGCCGGTAGCGCTCAACCTCTTCCACAAGCTCCGGCTCCTTCCCCACCAGAGAGGTGACATTCCATGTCCCAAGAGCCAACTTCTGTAACCGAGAATCGGACCGCCAAGGCCCCCGCCTTGGTCTGCTGCCCAATCCACATTGCACCGAACCCTTCTGGATCCCTCTGCGGGTGGTGGGCCTGCAGGGGGACAAGCCCATGTAGCTGGTTCGGGCTGGGCCCAGCTGGACCCCATGGGCGAAGGCCCGACCACCAGGCACTTGCCCACGGGCCCCAACCCCAGGCCTGGCTCCAGGGCGGGGCCCTTGTAATCCTCCGGGCCAGGTTTTTTGAACCGTTCTGACCCTTCGCCCAGAACCAATCTGCCATGGGAAACCCTACCAGGGGCAAAATGCCCCTGACAGCATAGCTCCTAGGGTCATTAGGGCACTCAAACTCCTCCACCACGATAAGGTGACGGTTCTCGGAGGAGTATTTGTAAGTGACTTCACAAAAAAAAAAAAAAAAAAAAAAAAAGCCCAAAGTTGCAGCTTATAAGCGGACCTGTTTTCACACACGAGAATGGCGCAACCAAACCTGATATTGTTAGCTGTTTGTGTGACATCGTTGCTAGGTTACCAGGGAGCAAGTCAGTGTGTTCATGCAACCAACCTTGCACAGCCCGACTCCGAGGGTAACTTGCTTGGCTTTCCTCGTGTTTTTTTCCCGACGGAATGCAGTAACATTATCGAACGTTATATCGAACATTTTTTCTATTGACAGCGCATAAGTGTTTATCGCGATACAATATGTTATCGTTTTATCATCCACCATTCAGTACTAGTTAGTTATAGTTAGTTGTACTTAGTTTTAGTTAGTTGTACTTACTTGTAGCTACTTATAGTTAAATTTTGATATAGTTAGTAGTAGTTTTAGTGAGTTGTAGTTAGTTGTAGGTAGTTTTGTTATAGTTAGTTGTACTTAGTCATTGTTAGTTCTTGTTAGTGATAGTTATAGTCAGTCGTACTTAATTGTAGTTTGTTGTAAGTTTTAGTCGTATTTAGTTGTAGTTAGATATAGTTAGTTGTTGTTTGTTCTAGTTAGTTGTAGTTAAGAAAAGTTAGTTGTAGGTAGTTATGCAGTAATTATTTATAGTTAGTTGTAGTTTAGTTAGTCAGAGTTCAATTTCAATTCAATTTTATTTATAAAGCCCAATATCACAAATTACAGTTTGCCTCACAGGGCTTTACAGCATACGACATCCCTCTGTCCTTAGGACCCTCACAGCTGATCAGGAAAAACTCCCCAAAAAACCCTTTAATGGGGAAAAAATGGTAGAAACCTCACGAAGAGCAACTGAGGAGGGATCCCTCTTCCAGGACGGACAGACGTGCAATAGATGTCGTACAGAACAGATCAACATAATAAATTAACAGTAATCCGTATGACACAATGAGACAGAGAGAGAGAGATGCAGGACAGACGGTAATGACAGTAGCTTACAACAACATTAATAAAAGTAATAATATTATAATTATAGTTCTGGCTACTGTGGTACAATATGTTGAAAGCTTATATCAATATCTGATAATGTACATATGTGACAATAATCATATGTATATAATAACAGTAGAAGTATGACTAATGATGGCAGCAGCAGCAGGAGGCATCTGGCAGGACCACGGCAGCAGCACAACCACACACGTCACGCTGTCCAGGCACCGCTGTGATATGAGTTAACCTGAGAGACAGACAACTTACTGTATTAACTGTCTGTATTTCAACAGATCGTCGTCAGTGGTGTGCGATCGGAGTGTTGCTCGCAATTCTCTTCGTTGTCATCCTTCTCTTCTTCATCCTGTGATTGATGCCTCCCTTCTGTCAGCACGGAGTACGTCTTAAATCTGCATCTACTGGACCCTACCGGACTCTACTGAGCTCTTCTGGACCCTACCGGACTCTACTGAACTCTTCTAGACCCTACTGGACTCTACTGAACTCTTCTTGACCCTACCCGACTCTACTAAACTCTTCTGGACCCTACCGGACTCTACTGAACTCTTCTGGACCCTACCAGACTCTGCTGAACTCTTCTGAACTCTACTGGACTCTGATGGCTCACTTTGTGTGAAACCATGAAACAAAAGCAGAAACAGTTCAGTCCAGTAAAGTCCTGGTCCTGAAGCAGCTGGACTGAAGGCACTTCGGACGACCATTCTGGGATTTAAAGGTTTTAATCAATGACCCATGTCATACTAAGGGCAGGTAACACACCTGAGGACAGGTAACACCTGAGGACAGGTAACACACCTGAGGGGCCAATCAGGCTTCGGGAGAAATAGAAAGAGACTGAAGCTTTAATGTAGTTTAACATCAACACAATCTTCAGATTAGTCCCAGTTTAATCCCAGTTTTATTCCAGTTTCATCCCAGTGTAACTCCAGTGTAATCCCAGTTAAAATCCAGTTTGATACCAGTTTAATGCCAGTTTAAATCAAGTTTAATCCTAGTTAAATCCCAGTTTAATACCCAGATTTATACCCAGATTTATCCCAGTTCCCTGTTCAATCCTAGTTCAACTCCAGTTCAAACCCAGTTTAATCCCAGTTTAACTTCATCTTTTTTTTTAATGTGCAAAATAAAATTAAATAAGCAAGTTTATTGACTTTTTAAATCTGGAAATCAGTCTCTTTGTACCAGTTACCACTGGACCCTGCTGGACTATACTGGACTCTGCTGGACTGTAAAGGCACTTCGGTTCTTTGAGTGTTAGACTGTTAGAGGTCAAAGGTCAAACCAGTTACAAACATGTTAAATGTGTTTTAATGTTTGTTTTATTTTAAGGGCTGAACATCACCATTTAACTACAGTTTAATCCCAGTTTTACTTCAGTTTAGTTCCAGTTTAATCCTAGTTTCACTCCAGTTTAATCCCAGTGTAACTCCAGTGTAATCCCAGTTTAACTCCAGTTAATTCCAGTTTAACTCCATTTTAACTCCAGTGTAATCCCAGTCTAACTCCAGTTAACCCCAGTTTAACTCCAGTTTAATCCCAGTGTAATCCCAGTTTAAAGTACGGGTGATGTAAAGTCAGAGGTCTGTTTCTGAGCATGTTAATGATGCGTGAACTGGATCAAACTGGTTTTCACGGTTTCTGTGTTTCTGAGTCTGTGGGCGGAGCTAAAATGATCCCACCCACCTGACCCCTCTGTGGGCGGGGTTCATTGTCTCAGTGAATTATTTGAGTCATTATCATAAATCCGCCTCCGCACGATATAATCACTACAGCAGGTAGCATCACTTCTTCAGTCCGAGTTACAGCGCTCATCGTTACATTGTTTTTCTGTCACTTGACAAACTCAGAAAACCTGGATTTTAAATAAACATCAATCAATCAATTCAATCAATCAATTTTATTTATAAAGCCCAATATCACAAATCACAATTTGCCTCACAGGGCTTTACAGCATACGACATCCCTCTGTCCTTAAGACCCTCACAGCGGATAAGGAAAAACTCCCCAAAAAAACCCTTTAACGGGGAAAAAACGGTAGAAACCTCAGGAAGAGCAACTGAGGAGGGATCCCTGAGTCTGGATGTTAATCACAGTTTAACTCCAGTTTAACTTTGATGTAATTCAGGGTTCTGGTCGGAGTTTGTTTCTTAGGGCGGGGTTTGTGATTGTGGAAAATAACACTAAACTTTATGTTTTTGTTTACAGTTTGTGTTTGTTTTACTGACTGAATATTTTTGTTTTGATGTTGTTTTCCTGAACTGTTTATTTTACTGCTTTTATTTTGAAGTCCTGAATCAGCACATTGATCAGTGGGAACTTCCTGCTGCAGCTGCTTCACAATAAAGGCTTTTCACCAGTGAAACTCTGGAAGGCTTTTACTGTGAAGCAGCTGCAGGAAGTGCATCCTGAAGGTTAGCGTCCGTTTGATCCGGTGACAGCAGCCAATCACATCAGAGTTATGGTACGCGTGGCAGTGAAACGTCACAGTGATGACACGTATTTCCTGTTAAAGACACAGTGTTCAGAGCTCATCCAATAAAAATCTATATCAGACGTTATTGGTCATTATCAGTGTTTATTTATAAAATAAATCCACTGGTCCTGCAGCAAGACAAAAACATGACGATAAAGATGATGATGAAGATGATGATGGTGATGGTGATGATGTCATTGATAATAATAACCACTACACGATTTTGTTGAAACGAAAGCAGCAGATCAGTAACTGACTTTACTGATGAAGACATTTAGCTTAAAGTAAAACTGTTCTTGATCAGTTTATCGGACAGTGATCAGTTTAACAGTTATTGATCAGTTTAACAGTTATTGATCGGTGAATGAAAACATCTGCCTTTATTATTTTTATTTTATCTGGACGTCAACAGTTTTATGAAGCTGAATTTTATTTCAATAAACTGAATCAGAAAATAAAATCTGATCTTTGAAATATTTTCTGTTTGTCTTTGACAAGTTAAAGAAAATGTTTTTAACTTGTCAGCAGGAAGTCATTTTTTCATCACATCTGTAATCAGATTACTTTTCCGATGGTTATAATCACAGATGTTGATCACGTCACAGTGACACAAACATCATGAGCTGATCATAGATTTACAGAAAGGAAACAGTTCAAAGTTTTTATTTTCAATTAAAAACATTTAAAGTTAAAGCTATAGTTTGTAATGTTGGAGAGCTAGCAAGATTTGAAAGCGGCACCTCCTCTAAGCTCCACCCCCTCCTCCCCCTCCCTTCAGTGCTCTGTCCAAAGCCACAAGCCCAGACATGCCTGAATGCGCATCCTGCAGTCAGCAGGGCAGAGGAGAACCGAGTAAAATAACAAATACCCCCAAAGCAAACAAATAATTACCTGTCCAACAGAAAGACAGCAACCTCTGCATCACTTTGCAGGCCCTTCAGCTCCCTCAGTTGTCTCCACCGTTCAAAAGCTGGAGTGCTGTTGATGTCTGGTTTGTCCTCTCACTTTATCCAAAACCTTTTCTGCCTCTAACTTTCCTTTCTCAGCCTGTTTAGTGGGGTGAGCCATTACAAGTAACGCTGGACGTGGTACTTTTGGCTGCATTTTCTCTGCCATTGTTCAGCAAACTCCTGCTTACTCAGTATTTCTGCTGAGGAGTGTGCTGAATATTTCCGGCAACGGTGACACGTGATGAGTGCACGCAGGGAGGAGGGAGGGAGGGACAGAGGGGGGCTCAGGCAGTAAGAGACATGAAGGCATCTGATTGGTTCTTTCCATTCGCACCGAATGGCAGGGATTGGTCAGAGTTTTTACAGGCCTGCAGCTGCCACAGAGGTTGGATTTTTTTCATTCCTTTTTCTGAACACATTATGTATTGACTCCTCTCAGGATGAAGGACCATTTCACCCAGTATAACAAGGAGTGTTTCTGAACAGGATTACCAACTATAACTTTAAAGCGTTACAGTGGACACGTCCACACATCTTGGCACATGGACATGTCCACAGACCTTTGAATTCACACAGAAACATTTGTTCTTGGATATGGACAGAGAAGCTGCAGACGGCTACAGATGTATGTCACCTGGACTGAACTTCTTGAAGTGCTGCCAAGCAGGATTTTGGGTTTTAACTTCAGATGGTTAATTTCTTCCGTTACCATGGTAACTTATACTGAACAGATAACAGATCGGTGTGTTTATAAGCACTGCCCATTGACCAATTAGGTCTTGTGGAGGGTTTAGGGTTCTTCTGCTGTATGTCGTGGACTTACCGCCCTGCAGACTATGCAGTACTTTATCGCAAACAGTTTCCATGTCCATGGCGACTAGCACCACCATCGCCACTACCCAGGCGAAACATATTGCTCACCTGACAGCATCCAGCGCTGGTGACCTTGAGCCCTAGTCGGTGGTGGCCAGGGGCTCTGGGGCTCGTCCATCTCCTCTGCCTCCGGAGCTGCCGCTGGATAACATCCTAATCCTGCAGGACTTCCCTCCCACGGATGCTTCATCCAGCTCGCCTGTGGAACCTGTACATCCAGCTGGCCGTGGCCCTCACCAGTCCAGGAGTTGGCGTCCGCTCGTCCAGCCTGACCCCTCCCCTCCATCCCAGTCAGGAGAAACCACGGCCTGGCGCCACAAACCTCAGGCTCCGTCCCATCATCACCGTACCTCCAGGCAGTCGGAGGCGCGCACTCGGGAGCAGCGCACCCCCTCTGTGCTGGTGATGGGAACCTCCATGGTCAGGCACGTGGAAGTGCACAACAGCCGCACCTTCTGCCACTCTGGTGCCTGTGTCAGTGAGTTTGCATCCTCCGCCCTCTAGCTGACTGCACGGCACAGCTCGGCCTCCACGCTGGTCCTGGAGGCCGGTATCAACGACCTCAGGAACCAGCAGTCAGAGGTCCTCAAGCAGGACTTCGTCTCCCTGGTGGACCGCCTGCTGGACACGGGGAAGCGGCTAATTATTTCCGGCCTGCTCCCCCAACCTCGTTATGGTGACGTCACCACCAGCTGCCTTCGTCAGCTGCCTGTGTGGCTGAAGGGATACTGTTTGGCCAAAAGTATCCCTTTTGTGGACAATTTTGTAGCTTTTTTAAATAGACCCCACCTTTTTAAACGGGACGGCCTCCACCGGAACCAGGAGGGATTACAGCTTTTATCAGTTAACACTGACCTGACCGTCCGATCCTGCGCCACAGCCACCTCCTGACTCACTGTTCACACGCACAGACCCTCCACCCCTCACCCACCTCCACCCTCCTCCACTACACGTTGCACCACACACAATTCTCCCTCAGTAGCACCTTCTCTGCAACCGGAAACACAGGACATTCACACCATAAAGACCATCATTACACATAGAAAGTTGAAACCCAGGAATGTTTTTAGAGCTAACCGTGTTTTTAACATTCCTTTGAAACGTCATGATGAGCGCACGTTTTATCATATATGATTTAATTTTAGACAATAACCTAGACAGTATTCTCCTTACAGAGACATGACTTGGCACTGACGCACCTGTTGTTCTCACTGAGGCTTCCCCACTAAATTTTAACTTTTTATATTCTACTGGGGGGGGGCAAAAGAGGAGGCAGAACTGCATCAATAACAAAAAACACATCATAGGACCCTCTTATCACACCTAGATCACTGTGTAGGCATTAAAGGTGCTGCCCTCAAGTTGCTACAGTCGTACCTAACCGACAGGAGTTTCTCTGTCCATCTGGGTGAATTCTCCTCAAATGTGGCCCCTCTTACCTGTGGGGTCCCCCAAGGCTCCATTTTGGGCCCTTTATTGTTTTCTTTATATATGCTGCCCCTAGGTTCCATTCTCCGTAAGCATAATGTTTCTTTTCATTGCTTTGCAGATGATGTCCAAGTGTACCTTCCTTTAAAATTAAAATGTAAGGACTCTCTGCAGCCTCTGTGAGCTTGTCTTAATGACATAAAAACTTGGATGGGCCTAAATTTCCTGAATCTAAATGATAATAAGATTGGGGTTATTGTATGTGGATATCCGGAATGTGTAAATGACTCTGTTGGTGCTCTGGGCCCCTTGGCTTCCAAAAACTGTTCTTTTATTAAAAGCCTTGGTGTCACTTTTGATAGTGCTTTTAAGTTTGATAGGCAAATTGGTTCTGTGGTCAAAGGTGCTTTCTTTCAGCTTCGCCTGCTCTCGCCAAAGTAAAGCCCTATCTCTCACCCAAAGACTTGGAGAGAGTTATCCATGCCTTCATTACGTCTAGGCTTGATTACTGCAACTCTCTGTATGTGGGCTTAGATAAACCTTCTTTGCGGCGTCTGCAGCTAGTGCAAAATGCTGCTGCTCGCCTTTTGACCAGCACAAAAAAACGTGACCACATCACACCAGTTCTGGCCTCTTTGCATTGGCTTCCTGTCCGCTGCAGGATTGATTTTAAGATTTTGATGTTTGTTTTTAAGATATTGAATGGTCTGGCCCCCCAGTACTTAGTTGAACTTGTCCATGTTCACACACCAGCTAGAGCTCTGAGGTCATCAAATGAGTTGCTTCTAGATGTCCCGATATCTAGGCTCAAAACTAAAGGCGACCGAGCCTTCGCGGTGGCTGCCCCAAAATTGTGGAACAGCTTACCACTGTATATTAGATCTGCCCAGACTCTTGAAATATTTAAGTCGTTGCTGAAGACCCATCTCTTCTCGTTAGCATTTGACGCATGTTGAGCCGAACATTGCCGATGTATGGACTGTTTTTATTGAATTTTGTGCCTATTGTGCACTTTATTTTGTTTTCTATTGTTACTCTTAATATTTCTATGTACTGTGTGCTCTAATACTGTATTTTTATTTCTATAGTTGTATTTTAATACTTTAGTGCTTTCTAGATTGTACAGCACTTTGGCAAACCTCGGTTGTTTTAAATGTGGTATATAAATAAATTTGACCTTGACCTTGACCTTGACAATGTCCTCAAATGAAGTTTCATTTAGCAGCTATACATCATTTGAGCATCATGCCTTTGTTTTTAGCAGCCCTCCTATGCTTTGCATAACGGTTTACAGACCACCCCAGTACTCCACTTCTTTTATCAGTGATTTCTCTGAATTATTATCAATCATTCACTCCACCTACAACAGGATTTCAATAACTGGTGATTTTAATCTACACATTGACAACACCTCGGACCCAGTATCAGACAATTTTTAAACCTCTTAAACTGTTTAGATTTTAAACAACATATCACGCAGCCGACCCACAGCAGAGGGCGCACCCTGGACCTTGTCATAACCTATGGCCTGTCCGTGGGTGTGTCCTCTGTTGTGGATCTGGCTGTGTCCAACCACTTCTGTGTGTTTTTTAACATCACCACTTTTAACCAACAGGAGGCCCCGGTGAGAACAGTGAGGAAACGCTACCTAACTTCTGAAGTGGCTGCAAATTTTATCCAGATTTTACAGAGCACTCTTGCAGAGATTTTACCAGCACCCTGTGATTTTATTGTGGACAATTTTAACAACAAACTCAAGTCAACCCTCGACTCACACAGGACTCAAACAATTAGAACAAAACCTACACCCCCGTGGAGAAATCAGGAAATCAAACAACTGAAAAGATACTGCAGTGTGCTGAAAGGAGATGGATATTTCCACTACGAAATATTATGTCAACATCTCAAAACCTACAATAACGCAGTCAAACAGGCAAGAATTTCCCACTTTAAAAAACTAATCTGACAATAAAAACAATCCCAAATTCCTCTCCTCCCCACAACTGATTTTTTAACAACCAGTAATTTTAACAGATTGCCCAAGACAACAACCAATGCCCTTTGTGAGGACTTTGCAGACCACTTCAGAAGTAAAGTCAATGATATCAGATGCAGTCTTTTATCTCAACAGATTTTAACTGTCAACACACCTGGATCATTGCTTTTACCTGAGGAAACACTGGAGAGTTTTGCCCTGGTTGATGCGAGGACACTTGGTCGAGTTTTCTCCCAAGTAAAGCCCACAACCTGCCTTTTAGACCCGATTCCCACACCATTTTTAAAAACATTTTATGGATTCTTTGAGAAACAGCTACTGTACATGGTGAATTGCTCTCTTCAGATGTGTGTGTTCCCGACCTCCTTGAAAACGGTGGTGGTGAAGCCCTTTCTGAAGAAGAGCAATTTAGACCCCAACATTTTTAATAATTATAGGCCTATATCCAACTTACCATTTTTAAGCAAAATTTTAGAAAAACTGTTTTTTACCCAAGTAAATGATCTTTTAAATACAAATAACACTTTAGAGAAGTATCAGTCTGGTTTTAAGATGAACCACAGTACCGAGACAGCACTTTTAAAGATTTTAAATGACATCAGGTGCAATTTAGATAACCATAAACTCACAATCTTGGTTTTATTGGATCTTGATACAGTAGATCACCACATTTTATTAAATAGACTGAGGCACCTGGTCGGCCTCTCTGGTACTGTTTTTAACTGGTTCGTCTCTTACCTTACTGATTGACACTTCTTTGTAAGTATGGATGCATGTTCCTCAGGAACCCATGAGATAAAGTGTAGGGTCCCCCAGGGGTCAATTTTAGGTCCAACTCTTTTTAATCCCTACATGCTTCCCCTGGGGGACGTCATGTGGTATCTGACGTGCCTCATGTTATGTGATGGCCTGGGTCTTTCATGATCAGTTAGGGGCCCAGGTCAAGGGTAGATAAGTAAGATGAAAGGTTGGATTCCATCTAGATTGTCTCTCTGTAACCTGTCACATTTTGTCTCAAAGTTCACAAAAACAACCGAACTCTATATGGGCAGAGTACTTGGAGCTGTCAGCGGAGTCTCCTCCATCACCTTCACATCATCGCTATTTAATAAACAACAGTCATCAGGAGGCACGGCATCAGCTTTCATGGTTATGCTGATGATACGCAACTGTACATCACCGTGTCTCCTAATGACACAGGGCCAATTGATGCCCTTTTTAATTGTATTTTAGACATAAAGTCATGGATGGCATTGAATGTCCTGCAGCTCAACCAGGACAAAACAGAGGTTTTAATTATTGGTCCTGAAGGCCAGAGAGAGAAACTTTTACCAAAACTACAGGATTTTAAACCAACACAATCTGTAAAAAATCTGGGTGTGATTTTTAACTCTGAGCTCTGTTTTATTCCACATATTAAAAACATAACAAAGGTAGGTTTCTGCCACCTTAAGAATATAGCCAGAGTCCGCCCGTTTCTTTCTCAGGCCAGCACGGAGGTGCTGATGCATGCTTATATCTCCTGTAGGTTAGATTATTGTAATGCCCTGCTTTCTGGTCTTCCCAAAAAAGAGTATCTCAAAACTATAGTTATTACAGAATTCAGCTGCATGAGTGCTGATGAGGACCAGAGGGTGGGAGCACATTACACCAGTGTTAAAATTGCTGCATTGGCTCCCCGTGTGCTTCAGGATCGATTTTAAGGTTCTTTTATTAGTTCTTAAATGTCTTAATGGTCTCGGGCCTTCTTATTTATCTGACCTGCTTTTACCATATCAACCCTTGCGGACCCTGAGGTCCTCCTGCACCAGCCTTTTAACCATACCACAAGTTAGGACTAAAACACACGGGGAGGCGGCATTTAGTTGTTATGGCCCCCAATTGTGGAACAGCCTGCCGGAGAACCTCAGAGCTGCAGAGACTGTTGATGTTTTTAAAAAGAGGCTCAAGACTCATCTTTTTAATCAGGCTCTTAACTGATCTCTTTATTTATCTATTTGTTTTTTTTTTAAATGTTCTTTCCCTTCCTCTTTTTATGTTCTTATCTCATTTAATCTTTATCTTTTGTTGTTTTAGTTATAGATTTTAGTTTTGATGCATTTTATGTCTCTGTTTTAGATCATTCTCACCTAGCTATTAACTCAATTTTATGAGCTAAATAGCTTTTTGTTTATTTGGTTCATTTTATACCTTTTATCCTATCTTACTGTTTTAGTCCCTCAGTTTTTAGCTCCAGTGTTTCCTCATGGGGGCCTACCACACTGAGAGTTGATCCTGGTCTACTGATGGGGGTGCTGTCTCGTGGACAGCTCTGACCTGGGTGGCTGTAGCACACTGCACCTCGGTGTGGAGCCTCCTGTCTGCCCGGGTCGGGGTGGTCTCTACGGCGGCGCTCCCTGTGGCCGTGGACCGTGGGCCCTCTCGGTGTGGACAGCCCCCAGAGGTGGTTTTTTCCTTGCCTCGGGTCTCGGTGCTCGGCCATGTCTCTTTAGTGATAGCTAGTGTGTGTGTGTGTGTGTGTGTGTGTGCGTATGTGTATATTTATGTATCTCTATGTGGGGTGGGAGGGTTGGGTTTTCTCTTTTCTTTTTTGTTTTCTGTTTTGGTTCTTTGTTGTTTTTAACCTCTGTGAGGCACTTTGTGTTACTGTTGTATGAAATGTGCCATATAAATAAAGTTGATTTGATTTGATTTGATCTCGCTGTGGATTACTCCTGTGTAAGACCACCCTCTCCTGGTGGAGGTTAAGGTTGAAACAGATACTCAGAAGTTCGGCTCACTTTGTTACCAGCACCATCTGGAGTTTATGCTCTGGTTCTACCAGGTGACCCAGTGATCAGGTGACCTGGTAATCAAGTGACCCGGTGATCAGAATCAGAATCAGCTTTATTCGCCAAGTGCGTGTGTACATACAAGGAATTTGACTCAGGTAGACTTCTTCTCAATGTACCAGAACTGACTTAAGTACACAAAATTTAGTCAAGAGGTGGAATATACAGAAATATACAATATACAAAAAATATAAAAATGTATACAATACACAAGGATGCAGTGTTGTTGACCTGCCACTCTGTGACTGTTAGGACTTCATCAGAGTGACAGCTTGGGGGAAGAGACTGTCTTTGTGACAGGTGGTTTTGGTGAACAGTGCTCTGTAGGGCCTACCGGACAGGAGGAGTTTAAACAGTTTGTGTCTGGGGTGTGAGGAGTCTGCACTGATGTTTCCTGTCCGTTTCCTGACCCTTGACCTGTACAGGTCCGCCAGATCCTTCTTTGAGTAGGTTGTATATGTGAAGAGCTATTGTCAGGGTCTAGCTTTACAAGGTCAACATAAAACTCAATAAACAACACAGTGATCTGGCAAATGGCAACAGTCTCCTATTAAATCAAAACATGGAGCATTTGGAGCCATTTCAGTTGACAATAAAACTTTGAACTGAAAACAATTTTCCAAACAGTCAAAAGGGGTAATTATATAATCAACAATCGCCTTACCCTTTGTGGATACTGATGTGAAATTATCATCCAATGGGGAGATTCTACCATTGATCAAATACATTTTAGAGTCCCTTAAAAATTCAAGCAGTGATTCACCATGCTTATTCACATAATCACCCAGAGCGATTTGTGGTGGAATGCTATCAATATCAGAAACGAAATCATTTAGTCCTCCTATTTGAGCATTCAAGTCTCGACAAACATAGATAGCATCCATTTCTGTGTATGAATAAACTTGGCTTAACAAGAAATAATGTCTGCATCTAGTGACTGTAGGATAGCTGCTCTAAGTTCATGATTATTGACTGTCCACCCATTTACGTTCCAGTGTGCAAGTGAAATTGTGTCACGTAACTGTTTAGTACTCGCCAACTCCGGGGGTCTTCAACAGCCCCCCTCTGACTCTGGGATCTCCTCTCTCCCCCTCTCCTCTTTCCCGCTGATGCGTCATCATCTCTCTTTACGAGCCTGCCGTTCCCCGTTACAAAGTAATCCTTTCCTTGCGGTAGTTCCTTCAGGATGGTTTTAAAGTTTATTTCAATCAAGCGCTAAGTGTGGGATTTGGCAGATTTCACATATACCCTTTCATAAGGAGATAGCTCTCTCAATTTTTGCTTCAATCTCAGGATTGCGACTTTTTCCTCTGCTGATTTACATTCCACCCTAACAGCAGCTGGCGCGTCTCCTCTTTTTTTCATCCTCTCTGCCTCCTTTGCCAGGATGTCACTGCCAAGACCCTTGGAGAACATCAGATTAATTTTCTCCAGTATGTTCTCGTTAATTTCTTGGTGCAGGCCATAAACTATGAGAGACACTGCAGAATCAAACTGTGGTGGGTGTTTCCCCCCCTGGTATCTTCTGCTCCAATGCCTCCATGCGCGCTTCCAGGTGACCAATGTCCAAGTCCAGTCCCTCTTTCATTTCTTTCCAGCATCTCTCCATTTCCAACATTAACAGCTTCTGGTTTTCAGTCATCATCTTGTCCAGTGATTTCTCCAGACTGTCGACTTTATTATTAAGCTTATCTTCAGGTCGTCAATTTTGCAGTTTGCTTTTTTTAACTCTGCCGATAGCTGCGCATTTGTCATTTTACCAGTTGTATTGATTTTTTTCCGTAAACCTCCCGACATTCGACACAGCTGGTGGCTGATTTGTTTGCCTATGGCTGAGATGTTTCAGACAATTTCAGCTTTTCTTCTTTTCCCTCCAGGATCGATTCCGATAGATAAAGCACACTTGAGTCAATTTCTCAGTGTAGGTGGTGTATACACTTCGAATAAAGTCCTTTAAACTCCTTATTTTAACTTTTCATATCAGCATCGGCGTGTCAGCACCGGAAACTGTATGAGAAACTGTACCGAGAAACCTGAAGGTGTCCACAGTAGACACTGTGATGTTGAAGATGGTGAGGAGGGGCAGTGTTGGGGGCTTCTCCTTAAGTCCACTGTCATCTCCACAGTCTTGAGCGGGTTCAGCTCCAGGTGGTTCTGACCGCACCAGAGGACCAGCTGCTCCACCTCCTGTCTGTATGCAGACTCATCACAGTCCCAGATTAGACCGATAACCGTGGTGTCGTCGGCAAATTTCAGGAGTCTCTCAGAAGGGTTCCCTGAGGCGCATTCATTGGTGTACAGGGAGAAGAGCAGTGGGAAGAGGACGTACCCTTGGGGGGCACCAGTGCTTATGGACCAGGAGCTGGATGTGATGAGCCCCAGTCTCACACACTGCCTCATGTCAGTCAAGAAGCTGGTAATCCACTGAAAGCTGGAGGCGGGCACCGTGAGCCGGATGAACTTCTTGTGGAGTATTTCAGGGATGATGGTGTGGAAAGCTGAGCTGAAGCCCACAAACAGGATCCTTGCATAAGTCCCTAGGGGGTCAAGGTGGTGCAGGATGTAGTGCAGTCCCATGTTGACTGCATCATCCGTTGACCTGTTTGCTCGGTAGGCAAACTGCAGGGGGTCCAGCAGTGGGCCTGTGATGTCCCTCAGGTGGCGCAGCAGCTGTCTTTCAAAGGATTTCATAATGTCAGGACGACGGGCCTGTAGTCATTTAATCCTGTGATGGAGGGCTTCTTGGGGACCAGGATGATGGTGGAGCGTTTGAAGCAGGAGGGTACTTCACACAGCTCCAGCGATCGGTTGAAGACCCCAGCTGGTCAGCGCAGACTCTCAGGCAGGAGGGAGACACACCGTCAGGTCCCGGAGCCTTCCTGGTCTTCTGTCTCTGGAAGAGCCGACACATATCTTCTTCACAGACCTTTAGTGCAGGTGGGGGGTTAGAGGAGAGGGGGGAGGGTGGAGCTGGGGGTGCAGGTAATCCCTTTGTGTGGTTGAGAGGTGTGAAAACTGCCTTTTCAAACCTGCAGTAGAAGCAGTTCAGGTCGTCTGCTCGTTGGAGGTTTTCCACGGGGTGAAGGGGGTGGTCTCCTGTAGTTGGTCATGTCCTGCAGACGTCTCCAAACTGGGTCCTTGACTGAGAAGCTATTTTTTTAGCTTCTCACTGTAGCCCATATTGGCTACCCTGATCTCTTTTGTCTGCTTGTTTCTGGCCTGCTTGTACAGGGCCCGATCCTTACTCCTGTAGGCCTCCTTGGCCTGGTGCAGCCGCCTGAGTTTGGGTGTAAACCAGGGTTTGTTGTTGTGTATACAGAAGATCTTGGTCTGCACACACATATCCTCACAAAAACTGATGTAAGATGTCACAGTGTCAGTCTGTTTGTTTAGGTCTGTGGCTGCAGCTTCAAAAAAAAAAAAAAACAACTCAGTGCAGTCAAAGCAGACCTGTAGCTCCAGCTCTGACTCCTCAGTCCACTTCCTTAAAGTCCTTCCCACTGGCTTACAAGTTTTTAATTTCTGCCTGTAGATCGGGATGAGATGGAGCAGACAGTGATCAGAGAGCCCCAAAGCTGCATGGGGGACAGAGCGATAAGCGTCCTCAGTGTGTTAGAGTCCCTGGTGGGGCATTTTATGTGCTGTTGTATCTGGGAAGTTTGTGAGAGAGGTTTGCTTTGTTAAAATCCCCTAGGATGATGGGCAGGGAGTCTGGATGTTTTTTCTCCACGTCTGTCACCTGGTCAGCCAGGTGTTGTAACACCTCCGTTACACATGCCTGAGGTGGAATGTAAACACCGCCCGGAACAAACGAGGAAAAAGGAGGAATAAAACGGTTAATGATGAGTCTCTAAGTGAGGGCTGCATGACTTCTTCAACACTGTGACATCTATACACCAACCTTCGTTTATGTAGAGGCACATTCCGAAATGTTGTGAATTAGATATGTGTAAAATAAAGACAGATATGACCCTGTCATGTTTTATATATGATGAGCGCACATGGATACAGGAACAAACATGTCTTTGACTGGTGTGCACACATGAAGAACACGAGTTAGGAAACAAAATACAAACAGAACTCAGTTCTGACATCATGACATTATGTGATAAGATAAGAAATAGGTAGAAGTAAGTAGAAGATAAGATAAGAAAAGATACACCTTTATTGATCCCACAATTGAGAAATTCCAATGTTACAGCAGTCAAGGGGAAAGAGTCAAATTAAAGATTTCAGTATTTAAAAACTTAAAAAACTAGGCATGCAGAAAAAGTACAAAAGATAAAGGGAGCAGCAATAAATAATAACAATAATAATAATAATGAGCAGTGGATAAAAATGATATATGAAAAATTCAGGTGAAAATGAAAAGTGAAAAATGAATAATGACGTGAACAGACAAATCGAGTGTACGCTGCTGCCGCTGCCTCAGTTGGACAAATCTGAGGTCACTGTTTCGTCTACAAGCTAATATACTGTGTTTTATAATGTGTTTGTTTTATGGCTTTAATTCTTTTTTCACTGTGTGTTATATGCGTTGTATGTCCACGGCTGCCCCTGACCAAATTGGGGCCCAATATATACGACCACCAACTGGTCATTTTACCACTGGTTTTCATCAAAGGTGAATGCATAGGGCGTTAACAAGACATTCAATGAATGTTAATCAGGGCTGCTGGGAAAAAAAAATTCTCCAGTCTAGACAGAGACTGGAGACAGATTCCTATCTAATGAGTAGCAGCTTAGGTGTTTGTGCCACAAAGTTTTCTTTCAACAACATACCTACCTTCAAGTGAAGCACAAGCTTCCTTTTGTTTTGCCTTTTTTTTCCCTCTTGCTCGCTCCTGACTCGTGATGTCTTTTGGACGACATGTCGACAACCTTTCACCTGCTGCAGCTCTGCAAGTGCCTGCCGGTGCACCCCTCTGATTGGTCCGATGTCGAGTGCTGTCAATCATTGCAAGCGACGCATGCACAGTCAGATTACAGGTCTCTTTTCTCCTTCATCGAGCTGATTCTACGCACGCCTCACGGTAGCACATATGCGCATCCATTGTGCATATATGCAAATGTGTCCCCTCATGCAAAATGTGGCCCCCCATGGAAGATGAGGCCTATGCACAGCACGGGTTCTGTGTTTAGGGAGGGGCGGCCCTGTGTATGTCATTGTAAAGCGCTGAGTCACTGTTAAAGTGTCAACAAATAATCAATCAATCAATCAATCAATTTTATTTATAAAGCCCAATATCACAAATCACAATTTGCCTCACAGGACTTTACAGCATACGACATCCCTCTGTCCTTATGACCCTCACAGCTGATCAGGAAAAGCTCCCCAAAAAACCCTTTAACGGGGAAAAAACGGTAGAAACCTCAGGAAGAGCAACTGAGGAGGGATCCCTCTTCCAGGACGGACAGACATACAATAGATGTCGTACAGAACAGATCAGCATAACAAATTAACAGTAATCCACATGACACAATGAGACAGAGAGAGAGAGAGAGAGAGAGAGAGAGATGCAGGTAATGACAGTAGCTTACAACAACATTAATGAAAGTAATAATATTATAGTTATAGTTCTGGCTACTGTGGTACAATATGTTGAAAGTATGTATTAATATCTGGCAGTATACATGTGTGACAATAGTCATATGTGTATAATAACAGTAGAAGTATGACTAATGACTAATGATGGCAGCAGGAGGCATCTGGCAGGACCACGGCAGCAGCACAACCACACACGTCACACTGTCCAGGCACCGCTGTGATATGAGTTAATCTGAGAGACAGTGGAGCACAAAGGCTCCGGAGAAGAAGCCGAGTTAGTGACATCCAGAATGGCCGAGTTAGCAAGATGCAGTAATAGAATACCAGAGAGAGAGAGAGAGAGAAGGAGAGAAGGTGCCCGGTGTATTATAGGGGGGTCCTCTGGCAGACTAGGCCTAAGTCAGCCTAACTAGGGGCTGGTACAGGGCAAGCCTGAGCCAGCCCTAACTATAAGCTTTATCAAAGAGGAAAGTCTTAAGTCTAGTCTTAAATGTGCAGACGGTGTCTGCCTCCCGGACCATAACAGGAAGGTGATTTCACAGGAGAGGAGCCTGATAGCTGAAGGCTCTGGCTCCTGATCTACTTTTGGAGACTTTAGGGACCACGAGTAACCCTGCGTTCTCAGAGTGCAGTGTTCTGGTGGGATAATATGACTCTATGAGCTCTTCTGGATTTTACAGGGAGCCAGTGCAGAGAAGCTAAAACAGGAGAAATATGATCACGTTTCTTAGTTCCTGTTAGTACACGTGCTGCTGCATTCTGAATTAGCTGGAGAGTTTTTAAGGACTTACTAGAGCTACCTGATAATAGAGAGTTACAGTAATCCAGCCTAGAGGTAACAAAAGCGTGGACCAAGTTTTCTGCATCTTTTCGGGTCAGGATAGGCCTAATTTTCGCAATATTACGCAGATGAAAAAATGCAGTCCATGAGGTTTGTTTTAAATGACAATTAAAAGACAAATCTTGATCAAATATCACTCCGAGGTTTCTTACGGTAGTGCTAGAGGCCAGAGCAATGCCATCTAGAGAAACTATAACATCAGATAAAGAGTCTCTGAGTTGTTTGGGGCCAAGAACAATAACTTCAGTTTTGTCTGAATTTAACATCAGGAAATTGGTGCTCATCCAGGTTTTTATGTCTTTAAGGCAGTTATGGAGTTTAGTTAATTGATTACTTTCTTCTGGCTTCGTCGATAAATACAACTGAGTATCATCCGCATAACAATGGAAATTTATAGAGTGATTTCTAATGATGTTACCTAAAGGAAGCATATATAGAGTAAATAGGATTGGTCCAAGCACAGAACCTTGCGGAACTCCAAAACAAACTTTGGTACGTAAGGACGATTCATTATGAACGTCAACAAACTGAAAACAATCAGATAAATAAGATTTAAACCAGCTCAGTGCAGAACCTTTTATGCCAATTAAGTGATCCAGTCTCTGCAGTAGAATTTGATGGTCAATAGTGTCAAACGCCGCACTAAGATCTAATAAAACAAGTACAGAGACAAGTCCTTTGTCCGAAGCAATCAGAAGGTCATTTGTAATTTTAACTAGTGCTGTCTCAGTGCTATGATGCACTCTAAATCCTGAGTGAAATTCCTCAAATAAATTATTATCATGGAGAAAATCACACAGCTGGTCTGCGACTACTTTCTCAAGGATCTTTGACATAAAGGGAAGATTAGATATTGGTCTATAGTTGGCTAACATCTCTGGATCCAGGGTGGGCTTTTTTAGTAGAGGTTTAATTACAGCTACCTTAAAAGACTGTGGTACATAGCCTGTTAATAAGGATATATTGATCATATCTAATATATGAGTGTTAACTAAAGGAAAGACCTCCTTAAGTAGCCTGGTTGGGATGGGGTCTAAGAGACACGTTGATGATTTAGATGAAGAAATCACTGCGGTCAATTCTTGAAGAGAAATTGGGGAGAAGCAATCTAAATATATATTAGGTTTTACAGCTGTGTTTGAGGTTAGATAGGTATTATCTGAGGACAGGAGGTCATGAATTTTGCCTCTAATAGTTAGAATTTTGTCGTTAAAAACGCTCATAAAATCATTACTGCTAAGGGCTAAAGGAATACAAGGCTCAATAGAGCTTTGACTCTCAGTCAGCCTGGCTACAGTGCTGAAAAGAAACCTGGGGTTGTTCTTATTGTCTTCTATTAATGCTGAGTAATAGTTTGCTCTGGCATTGCGGAGGCCCCTCTTATAAGTTTTGAGACTGTCTGTCCAGATTAAATGAGATTCATCCAGTTTGGTTAATCGCCAATTCCTTTCAAATTTTCGCGATATTTGTTTTAACTTACGGGTTTGAGAGTTATACCAAGGGGCGAACTTTCTTTGCTTTTTAACTTCTTTTTAAGAGGAGCTACAGAGTCGAGTGTTGTTCGCAGCGAGCCTACGGCACTATCGACAAAATGATCAAAGTCGGTACAGGAAACCTCTGTTACTGAGGGACTTGGTATTGAATTTAACGACGGAGTAATCTTTTCCTTAAATTTTGCGACAGCACTATCTGATAAACATCTAGTATAGTAACTGTTGCTGAGTGGCGTGTAATCGAGTAAAAAGAAATCAAAAGTAATCAGATAATGATCTGATAGTGAGGGATTCTGTGAAAAGACTTTTAGGTTATCAATTTCAATTCCATACGTGAGAACTAGATCAAGGGTATGGTTAAAACAGTGAGTGGGTTCATGTACACCCTGACTGAAACCAATGGAGTCTAATAATGAGATAAACGCGGTAGCCAGGGAGTCATTATCAACGTCGACATGAATGTTAAAATCGCCTACAATAATAACTTTATCTGATTTAAGAACTAAACTGGATAAAAACTCTGAGAATTCAGATACAAATTCAGAATACAGGCCAGGAGCACGGTACACTGTAACAAATAAAAGTGGCTGCAAGGTTTTCCAGGTCGGATGTAAAAGACTAAGAACGAGGCTTTCAAATGAATTATAATCTAGTTTAGGTTTAGGGCTGATTAACAGGCTAGAGTTAAAAATGGCTGCAACTCCCCCTCCTCGGCCGCTGCCTCGAGGAATGTGGGTATTACTATGACTGGGAGGAGTGGATTCATTTAGACTAACATATTCATCTGGACACAGCCAGGTTTCAGTGAGACTGAGTAAATCAATATGATTATCTGATATTAATTCGTTTACTAACACTGCTTTAGACGATAGAGACCTGATATTTAACAGTCCGCATTTAATTCTCCTGTTTTGTCTTTCTGTCACAGAAGAGGTTTTAATTTTTATGAGGTTGTTATGCACAACTCCTCTTTGTTTAATTTTAGATTTAAATAATTTAGGTGGTCGGGGGACAGACTATGAAAACTATGGCTGGGTAACTGAACTAGAAACTCAGAGAGGCGAATAGGACTGCGACTCTGAGTCCTGGTCTCAACTCTGGGTTGTCAGGGATTTAAATTACTAATAAAGTTTGCCAGGTTTCTAGAAGTGAGAGCAGCTCCATCCAAAGTGAGATGAATGCCATCTCTCCTCATAAGACCAGGTTTTCCCCAGAAAGTTTGTCAATTATTAATGAAACCCACATTGTTTGCTGGACACCACCTGGACAGCCAGTGATTAAATGATGACATGCGGCTAAACATGTCATCACTGGTCAGATTTGGGAGGGGTCCAGAGAAAACTACGGAGTCCGACATCGTTTTTGCATATTCACACACCGAGGCAATATTAATTTTAGTGACCTCCGATTGGCGTAACCGGGTGTCATTGACGCCGACATGAATAACAATCTCACTGAATCTATGTTTAGCTTTAGCCAGCAGTTTTCAATTAGATTCAATGTCGCCCGCTCTGGCCCCAGGGATACATTTGACTATGGCCGCTGGTGTTGCTAACTTCACGTTCCTCAGAATAGAGCTGCCAATAACCAGAGTTTTATCCTCAGCGGGTGTGTCGCTGAGTGGGGAAAAGCGGTTGGAAACGTGAACAGGCTGGTGGTGAGCCGTGGGCTTCGGCTTAGAGCTGTGCTTCTGGCAAACCGTAACCCAACCTCCCGGCTGAACGGGATTTACCAGAGGACAGTTAGCAGAGGCTAAGGCTATGCTATGTGGCTCCGCACCAGCTACAGGGGGATGGCTAACTACCGCAGCTACTGAATGGTTTTCCATGGTGCGGAGCCTTGCTTCTAATTCGCTAAGCCTCGCCTCCAATGCAGCAAATAAGCTACACTTATTACAATTACCACTGTCGCTAAAGGAGGCAGAGGCATAACTGAACATTTGGCACACCAAGCAAGAAAGAGCAGAGGGAAAAGCCATCACTAGCTGTAAAGCTAATGTAGCTACCAAGGCTAGTAACGTGCAAACAACAGCTAAGAGATTAGCGAGAAAGTCATAGAAAGGAGGAGAGCTATAAGTGCTTAAACAGAACCAGTGTGGGTTAAGACTGGAAGTAGACGTTAAAGCAACTGAAGTGAGAAAACAGGCTACTAGAATTCACCAGAGCAGTACAGAGACGCTGTCACAGAAACACCGGAAATGACACAACTCGCTTACCGCAATACGTCAGCACGTCCACTTGTATCCTTATAAGGTGTATTAATATTTATGTCCTGTGTTCATTGGCTCTCAGTTACAATCAGGGAATTCCTTCTCACATGCAATCATTCAGTTGATAGGTGGGTATAAAAAGCAGCAATGACGGTATGTCAAGAGGCACGATGGCTATTTTGGCACTGTTAGAGGATGTGGTGGATGGGAGACTCTGGAGGGAGCGGATTTTCAGGAACCAGCAAGACCTACTGGCCAACGTTGATGAGTGGCTTATGAGCCGGTTTCGGCTGCTGCGTGTGGTGCTGCTGGATCTCTGTGCTGTGTTGGGCCCAGCGTTACAAAGAAGCACTCACAGGAACCAAGCTGTGCCGGTCCCCCTTCAAGTGCTGACAACACTGAGGTTTCTGACCACCACCACCACCTTTCAGAGGGAACTGGCTGACAGGTCAGGGGTATCACTGCAGGTCAGGGGTATCACTGCCAACCTTTAGCCGTGTTTTGCCAGACGTGTTAGAAGGTATCACTGGTTTGTCACAGCAGTGCATAAAGTTTCCTCACACAGTGAACAGGCCAAAAAAAAAAAAAGGCGCAGTGTAATTGGTGCTATTGTCTGCACTCATGTTTCTATCAGGGCGCCCTATGATAATGAATTTCGCAAACATTTTCATTTTCTAAATGTTCCGATACTATGTGACGCGTGATGTGTCAACACATGATTCCTTTATACTGAGACACAGCAGTGTGGGGCGCCGACTGGACACTGGAGCTGTGCATGATGTCTGGCTTCTCGGTAGGGATAATTAGAATGTTATTTATTCAGAATTTCATTATCATGTTTCTCTACTGCAGGGTCTAATCCATCTACTAATACTGCAGGTCATAGTGGGTATCCTCTCAAACCCTTTCCCCAACCCACAGAGTGGCATGCCATGGCCAGGAGATGTTGTCCCCGAGCCCTATCCCCAGGCATTTAAGCCAAATGCTGCTGCTGTGCGCCAGCATCTGGATGTCATGCGTTGCTTAACACAAGAAGTATGTTAAGAAAATCAGATTGTCAAACAGGGCTATGGCACAGGAAGTAAAAAGGAGGTGAACGTCCACATGGTATTGTCCATTTAGTGATTTATTTCAGATGGAGAAACTGTCTGATGAGCAGTCAGCTCCAAAGGTCGCTCAGTTTTCTGTCTAAATTCATCACCGCAGATGGGAGTTGCACTTTCTCGTGTGCCCGTTCTGCCACTGTTTGGACTAAAGAATAATGAATCCTTGGGTGCATGGTGTTTTGTCTGAGTGAATTTGGTAAATGATAAAGATAAATGTGTGAAAAGGAAATGTGGAAAACCCAGCCCTGAGAGAATCATACAAATATAAGGAAAACCGATCTACTGGGCAAAATTTGCTGCTGCGGGAAGTCATTTAGATGAAAACCATAAAGAAACACAGAGAAAAATTAAACAAACATAATTTATTGACCAACAATTTCAGTGTACACTTTATGTCAGACAATACTGCCTTTATCTCCTGTAACTCCCTGACAACCTGGTTAACTGACTGTATGGTTTCTCTGTGGATTTGCAAGACTGAGACTGTGACGACACATCTGCTGCTGCTGGATGGCTGAGGCGCACGAGGTGCATGGGAGACGCTGGGCGCACTCTGCTGGGCTGCATCACCAACCTCACTGGAACACCCAGGGACTAAAAGAGAAAAGGATTTTGGATAAAGTTAGTTGTTTTGGATCACGTCTACATTGTGTTTGTACATGAGTGTTTTAACACAGCTTCAGTGCACGTGCTTTACTCAGCCACATCTGTGTCCCCCTCCGCCTCTGTGACCGCTCAGGAGGGATTCGCCGATGATCCCGGCCAGTTTCTCATCAAGGGGTGTGAACTCTGGTGTCCCCTTTCCCCTACCGGTGGTGCACACCTGTGCGAGGCGGTTCGCTTTTTGGCCTCCACCTTCATATCGGACCACTGCTTCTTCTTGACTTGTGACAAAGTCTGAGGCAGCAGCATTTACAGCATCTGCCACCAGCTGCAGTTTGAGCCTTAGTCATGCCCATTTATAGGCACCTGTGGGCAGGGCCAGACGCTCGCTCACCTGCGCCATATTTTGAGTTGATTGTGATTTATAAAGGGCAACATGTGTGGGACATGTGTGGGACATGTGTGCGCACTGTGTTATAAATCAGGATATTTTTGTATGTAAACACTTTCTGTGCTTTGTTCGTACGTCACCTTTCCTGCGCAGAGCTTTATAAATGAGGTTACCAGGTGCTCAGACTACCAGGTGATCAGGTTACCAGGTGACTGAAGGTGTGGTTATGAATCTAAGGTCAGGTGGCTATACTCAGTCGGAGCTGTGGTCATTGTGGTGGCGTCCGCCAGTGTCGTAGCATCCGTATGGTGGTGGAGGTGTTCTGGGTCAGCAGGTGAGTAACCTGGTCCAGATTGAGACAGGCCACCTTTTCGCCGTTCACCTCCAGGATCTCGTCTCCCACCGCCAGCAAGCCGGCGTACAACTTCTCAGTACTGCTGTCCACCATGTCGTCCACGTACACACCTGCAGTACACACAGTACTTTGAATACAGTACTACATTGCAGCATTAATACTCTGTTAATGCAGTCGTCCTCTGATGATTGGTAATATTGGTATTTACAGTAGTACTGTAGTATTAGTACCAGAGTCAGGACGTCCTCTTCCTCTGCTGATGATGAATCCGAACGTTCGGCTCTTCGGTCGACTGATTTCCAACAGAAATGTTCCGTCAGAATAAACCTGAAGAACTCGTCCGACAGAACGGACAGAAGAGGGACGTCCAACATCCTCTATACTGAGACAACGCTGCAGGAACCTGAGAGAAAGACATTGAGGACAGAATGAATAAGTGACAGGAGGACAGACAGTGAGGACAGAATGAAGAACAGACAGGACAGACAGTGAGGACAGAATGAAGAACAGACAGTGATAGGGTTGGGACTCATTAGGATTTTAACGATTCCGATTCCTCTTACCGATTCCTACATTATATTCATTATACTAGCTATACTTAAACAAGTATATAATAAACACAAATGCAATTATACAAATACAAAAACTTTATTCTAACTGTTGCATAGTACAATTAGATGAAAATACACATTTGTGTGTGGTGTGTGTTTCAGATTTAGAGCTTGCATCATCTCCCTGAGAATATATAACAACAAAAATTGATTCTCTGATATCTACAGTAACACTATTACCTCAAATTAACCACAGCAATGTAATAAAAAATACTTATATGCATTCATGCTTGGGCACTGTTATTTATGTGACAACACCTGAATAGAACACACACACACACACACACATTGGCTGTTTGTTTCTACCGCTCCCCTTGCTGGAAGCATCGGATCTCCCGCCGCCAGCCTCCGCCTTGATTAAACGCTGAAAATTAAATAAAAGAGGAAGACAGGTGTCTCCTATTTTGTCGTATTTTGTTATATTTCTCCGTCTCCCCTTGCTGGAAGTCTCGGACCTCCAGCCGCCCTCTCCCGCCTTGATTAAATGCTGAAAATTAAATAAAAGAGGGAGACAGGTTTTTCCTATTTTATCTTATTTTGTTATATTTCTCCCTCTCCCCCTTGCTGGAAGCGTTGGACCTCCCGCCTCCCGCCTCCCACTCCCGTCTCAAACATGGAGGTCTCCCTCTCCGCTGAGCACCCACAGCGCACGCCCACCCTGTTAAATAGCCTGTAACCATGACAACTGTGTGACACAAACTCAGTGCTTTAGTCATTAAATAATGTCAGGCTTTGGACGTTTTTTTTTTTTTTTTTTTTACAATCTAGGAACCATTTGCAGGAACCATTACTCCAAATGTGATGGAACCAGATCCGGATCCCAACCCTACACAGTGAGGACAGAAGAGGGACGTCCAACGTCCTCTATACTGAGACAACGCTGCAGGAACCTGAGAGAAAGACAGTGAAGACAGAATGAATAAGTGACAGGAGGACAGACAGTGAGGACAGAATGAAGAACAGACAGGACAGACAGGAGGACAGACAGTGAGGACAGACAGGAGGACAGATCATGATGTGTTACTGTTCAGCAGATGGTCTATAGTCAGCTGATCGATCCGTCTTCTTCTTCTGCTCCGAAACAAAATTCTGAACTGATGACGACTTCCTGAACTGAAGGAAGGGCGACCCCTGGTGGACAGACAGGAGAAACACAGGTCAGAGAGGAAGGAGGAGGAGGAGGAGGAGGAGGAGAAGGTGAAGAGGAAGAGGAAGAAGAGGACAGAGAAGGAGGAGAGGATGAAGAAGGAGGAGGAGGAGCTCACCACACTGAGTGACTGAACAGACGGTGTGTTCTTCAGAAGGCTGGAGGACATCCTGGGAGCGGGATCAGAGACAGAGGGGCGGTGCCTTGAGTTGAGGCGGTCCAGGCTGGCGGTTCGAGTCCTGCTCAGTGAGACGTTGGACAAAAGACGACGTAGAGACAGACGGGAGGGCTGGTCTCTGCTGAGTACACTGAAGAACACAGAGAATATTTCTGATCCGATCAATATGTCAGGTATCAGTCAGGTGATCCATCCATCAGCTGATGACCTTAGGTGACCTCACATGGGCAGACACAGACACAGAGACAGACAGCAGCTGGGGAACAACCTGCTGGTCACCTGAGATCACCTGAGGTCACCTGAGGTCAACTGACATCACCTGAGATCACCTGAGGTCACCTGATATCACCTGAGGTCAACTGAGTTTACCTGAGATCACATGAGGTTACCTGAGGTCACCTGGGGAAGAAAGACTGTATGGGACAGACACAGAGACAGACAGCAGCTGGGGAACAACCTGCTGGTCACCTGAGGTCACCTGAGATCACCTGAGGTCACCTGGGGTTATCTGACATTACCTGAGATCAACTGAGTTTACCTGAGATCACCTGAGGTCACCTGGGGATACCTGAGATCACTTGAGGTCAACTAAGTTTACCTGAGATCACCTGAGGTCACCTGAGATCACCTGAGGTCACCTGAGATGAACTGAGTTTACCTGAGATCACCTGAGGTCACCTGATATCACGTGAGATCACCTGAGGACAACTGAAATCACCTGAGGTCACCTGATATCACCTGAGATCACCTGAGTTCACCTGATATCACCTGAGGTTACCTGATATCACCTGAAATCACCTGAGGTTACCTGAGATCACCTGAGGTTACCTAAGATCACCTGAGATCACCTGAGGTCACCTGGGGTTACCTGACATTACCTGAGGTCAACTGAGTTTACCTGAGGTCACCTGAGATCACCTGCGGTTACCTGAGATCAACTGAGGTCACCTTATATCACCTTATATCACCTGAGGTCACCTGATATCACCTGAGGTCACCTGGGGTTACTTCAGGTCACCTTATATCACCTTATATCACCTGAGGTCACCTGACATCATCTGAGATTACCTGATATCATTTGAGGTCACCTGGGGTTACCTGAGATCACCTGCGGTCACTTGAGGTCACCTGATATCATCTGAGATCACCTGAGGTCACTGAGGTCAGTTTAAATGAATCTGATCTAACAGTGACTGTACAGAGGAGGCTAATGATGCTAAGCCAACATTGGTTCTAACGTGGGCTGCTGACAGCTCTGATCTGTGACATAGTGTCATGGCATCATACATTAAACTCAGGTTATCACATGACTTTAACAGGAAATGACATCATCAGTAGGACAGGTTGATGTCTGCGGCTCTCTTTCTGTCTGTCCGTGTGTGTGTCTTTCTGTCTGTGTATCAATCAATTCAATAAATCAATCAATTTTATTTATAAAGCCCAATATCACAAATCACAATTTGCCTCACAGGGCTTTACAGCATACGACATCCCTCTGTCCTTATGACCCTCACAGCTGATCAGGAAAAACTCCCCAAAAAACCCTTTAACGGGGAAAAATGGAGACACTGTCTCTCTGTCTGTCCTCCTCTCTGTCCTTCTGTCTGTCTCCTGTCTTTGTGTCCTCCTGTCTGTCTGTTTGCCTGTCTCTCCTCCTGTCTGTCTTCAGCAGCAGCAGTGTCACATGAACATGCTCAGTATGACGTCATGTTTTCATCATACATATTCTTGTCAATATTTTGGACGTGTCACCAGCTGACAGTCATGTGACGTCATTAACGGCGCCGCGTGTCTGAAAGTGTTTGTTGCTGTTCCAGGTGAGTTCAGAGTCTAACGTCCTCCACAGAGACATGTCCCCACAGTGAGGACAGAGGAGATTTGTGAAACGTCATCAGTCGCAGCCCAAGTACTGTTCCAAGTGCACATCCAGCCAAGTACAGGCCAAATGCCTGGATGTGAACTTGCTCTGCCCGTTCCACTGGGGATGCATCGGGAGGTGACTTGTGTGGACTTTTGACAGCCAGGTATCCCAGAATGCATTTCTCACAGACCAACGGCAATGGCAGCCGTCCTTGAGAGTTTGTAAGTAAGTAAGTAAAATGTATTTGTATAGCACTTCTCACAGAGAGAATTCACAAAGTGCTTCACAGGATTAAAACACAGCCAAGAATACATACATTCAAACATACAGAGACACAGAATGAAACAGCAGCAGCTGTTGCAAAACTAAATCACTTAAGACAAGTTGAAGAATGCCTGCCTATACAGGTAGGTTTTAAGGTGCTTCTTAAAAATTTCGACAGATGCTGTGGCTCTCAAGGTCTGTGGGGGGGGCGTTCCACAATCTGGGCGCAATGGACTCAAAGGCCCAGTCACCAACAGCTGCCAACAGGCCGTGATCGGCCGACCTAAGTGTCCTACTAGGAGCGTATACATGCAGCAGGTCAGACAGGTACTCAGGTGTCTGACCATGAAGGGCTCTATATGTTAAAACAAGGATTTTGAACTGGATCCTAAAGCTGACAGGAAGCCAGTCTAGGGAGGCCAGGGAGTAATGTGGCAGTTTTTGAGTGATTTGGTGAACAGCCTGGCAGCGGCATTCTGCACCAGCTGAAGACGATCTACAGAAGTTTTACTGAGACACATGAAAAGAGAGTTGCAGTAATCCAGACGTGATGACACAAAGGCATGAATGATCATTTCCAGTTCAGCATGTGACACAACAGATCTCAGTTTTGCAATGTTTTTAAGGTGGTAAAAGCATGGATGTGTTAATCAAAGGTCAAAAAAACTCTGAGATTTCTCAGATTAGAGCAGATATTTGAATTCAGGGACCCAATACAGCTCGCCACCTCAGAAGCAGTACAGTCAGGAGCGACAATAAGGACCTCGGTCTTAGCAGCGTTAAGCTGGAGGAAGTTGTTGACCATCCAGTCATTAATTGGTCAGGTCGGTCCTATCAGGATTAAAAGAAAAATACAGCTGAATATCATCTGCGTACATATGATATGATACACCCTCAAACCTGCTGATAATGTTTCCAAGAGGAAGCATATACAGAGCAAAAAAAAATTGGACCCAACACTGAGCCCTGAGGCACCCCACAAGAAAGGGGGACGGACTTGGACATAAAAGGACCAGATACTACAGAGAAACTTCTACCACAGAGGTAGGAGGCAAACCAGACAAGGGCACTGCGTGAAATGCCAACACAGTTACTGAGCCTGTCTAACAGAATGTGGTGATCCACGGTATCAAAGGCTGCGCTAAGGTCAAGCAGCATTAGGGTGGTACATTTACCAGTGTCAGAGGCCATCATGATGTCATTAGACACTCTAAGAAGTGCTGTCTCAGTGGAATGTTTCTGACGGTAACCAGACTGAAATTTGTCATAAATACAATGCTTATTTAGGGCAGGCACTAGTTGGTTAGCAACGACTTTTTCTAAAATCTTTGAAATAAAAAGCAATTTAGAAATGAGCCTAAAGTTGCTAAATAATGAAGGGTCCAGATTGGGCTTTTTAAGAAGTGGCTGGACAACCACCTGTTTAAAATAGGAGGGGAAGCAGCCAGCGACCAGTGAGCAATTACGTGGGCAAGACGTGGGCCTGCAGATGTGGGCAAGATGTCTAACGGGCTGGGGGAGATCTTCATACTGCTCACTAGCTTAGTTAAATCTTGTAGGGAGATGGGCAAGAAACGATCCAGTACTGGCTGCTGTAAAGGAGGAACAGGGGGTGGAGCAGAAGAGGGGGTAATACTTGCTCTAACACTAGCAACTTTGTTGACAAAAAAATGACAGAAAATAGTTACACTCACTAACAGACAAGACGGGCACCGCAGGGGGCTGGGAACAGACAAGATTATTTATAGTGTCAAAAATAACTTTGGGATTCCGCTTATTAGAGGAAATGAGGTCAGCAAAATAAGAGGCCCGAGCAGCTTTAACCATTGAGTTATACTCCATTAAGAGTTTTTTAAAATAAATACGATGGACCTGAAGCTTTGTAGACTTCCACAGGCGCTCGATACGGCAACATTTGTGTTTAAAACAACGAATGTCATCATTAATCCAGGGGGTAGAATAACAGTAGCGACTGTACGGGATTTCAGAGGAGCAATCTTGTCTAAAATAACAGAGCAATGTGAGTTAAAAGTGTGAACTAGAGGATTAGCATCAATCTGTTCACCAAAAAGCTGCCCTATGCTGTTATTAAAAACAGAAGAGAATTTCTTGGCATCATTTAACATACGTGAACAAATAACACGCTTTCTGAGTGTATAACCAGTGTTAAAAGACACATTAAAGAGAATGCATTCGTGATCAGCCACAAGCAGCTCCTCAGAGCCGATAATGTCTAATTTTAATCCATGCGTGAAAACCAAGTCCAGAGTGTTGCCCTTAATGTGTGTTGGACCGCTTGGGTAAAATTGAAAGAATCAGTGACTTCTGCAAAGGTGTTTGTGGTGTCATTTATGGCCACCTTAAAATCACTAAGAAGGAGGATTTTCTCAAATTTAATTATGGAAGCTAAGAAGTCACTGAATCCAGATAAAAAAGAGCCATTAACACCAGGAGGGCGATAAATGATAAATTAAAACACAATAAAATGGGTTAGCACGCCCAACTTTAGTCACAGAGTTCAAATGAGGTAAAAGTTCCACAGCTCACCCCCCCATTGAATTCTAGTAGCCTGTTTTCTCACTTCAGTTGCTTTAACGTCTACTTCCAGTCTTAACCCACACTGGTTCTGTTTAAGCACTTATAGCTCTCCTCCTTTCTATGACTTTCTCGCTAAGCTCTTAGCTGTTGTTTACACATTACTAGCCTTGGTAGCTACATTAGCTTTACAGCTAGTGATGGCTTTTCCCTCTGCTCTTTCTTGCTTGGTGTGCCAAATGTTCAGTTATGCCTCTGCCTCCTTTAGCGACAGTGGTAATTGTAATAAGTGTAGCGTATTTGCTGCGTTGGAGGCGAGGCTTAGTGAATTAGAAGCATGGCCCCGCACCATGGAAAACCATTCAGTAGCTGCGGTAGATAGCCATCCCCCTGTAGCCGGTATGGAGCCACATAGCATAGCCTTAGCCTCTGCTAACTGTCCTCCAGTAACTCCCGTTCAGCCGGGAGGTTGGGTTACGGTTCGCCAGAAGCACAGCTCCAAGCCGAAGCCCACGGCTCACCACCAGCCTGTTCACGTTTCCAACCGCTTTTCCCCACTCAGCGACACACCCGCTGAGGATAAAACTCTGGTTATTGGCAGCTCTATTCTGAGGAACGTGAAGTTAAAAACACCAGCGGCCATAGTCAAATGTATCCCTGGGGCCAGAGCGGGCGACATTGAATCTAATTGAAAACTGCTGGCTAAAGCTAAACGTAGATTCAGTGAGATTGTTATTCACGTCGGCGTCAATGACACGCGGTTACGCCAATCGGAGGTCACTAAAATTAATATTGCCTCAGTGTGTGAATATGCAAAAACGATGTCGGACTCCGTAGTTTTCTCTGGACCCCTCCCAAATCTGACCAGTGATGACATGTTTAGCCGCATGTCATCATTTAACCGCTGGCTGTCCAGGTGGTGTCCAGCAAACGATGTGGGTTTCGTTAATAATTGGCAAACTTTCTGGGGAAAACCTGGTCTTATTAGGAGAGATGGCATTCATCTCACTTTGGATGGAGCTGCTCTCACTTCTAGAAACCTGGCAAACTTTATTAGTAATTTAAATCCCTGACAACCCAGAGTTGAGACCAGGACTCAGAGTCGCAGTCCTATTCGCCTCTCTGAGTTTCTAGTTCAGTTACCCAGCCATAGTTTTCATAGTCTGTCCCCCGACCACCTAAATTATTTAAATCTAAAATTAAACAAAGAGGAGTTGTGCATAACAACCTCATAAAAATTAAAACCTCTTCTGTGACAGAAAGACAAAACAGGAGAATTAAATGCGGACTGTTAAATATCAGGTCTCTATCATCTAAAGCAGTGTTAGTAAACGAATTAATATCAGATAATCATATTGATTTACTCAGTCTCACTGAAACCTGGCTGTGTCCAGATGAATATGTTAGTCTAAATGAGTCCACTCCTCCCAGTCATAATAATACCCACACTCCTCGAGGCAGTGGCCGAGGAGGGGGAGTTGCAGCCATTTTTAACTCTAGCCTGTTAATCAGCCCTAAACCTAAACTAGATTATAATTCATTTGAAAGCCTCGTTCTTAGTCTTTTACATCCGACCTGGAAAACCTCGCAGCCACTTTTATTTGTTATAGTGTACCATGCTCCTGGCCCGTATTCTGAATTTGTATCTGAATTCTCAGAGTTTTTATCCAGTTTAGTTCTTAAATCAGATAAAGTTATTATTGTAGGCGATTTTAACATTCATGTTGATGTTGATAATGACTCCATTGGCTTCAGTCAGGGTGTACATGAACCCACTCATTGTTTTAACCATACCCTCGATCTAGTTCTGACGTATGGAATTGAAATTGATAACCTAAAAGTCTTTCCACAGAATCCCTCGCTATCGGATCATTATCTGATTACTTTTGATTTATTTTTACTCGATTACACGCCACTCAGCAACAGTTACTATACTAGATGTTTATCAGATAGTGCTGTTGCAAAATTTAAGGAGAAGATTACTCCATCGTTAAATTCAATACTAAGTCCCTCAGTGACAGAGGTTTCCTGTACCGACTTTGATCATTTTGTCGATAGTGCCGTAGGCTCGCTGCGAACAAAACCTGACTCTGTAGCTCCTCTTAAAAAGAAATTAAAAAAGCAAAGAAAGTTCGCTTCTTGGTATAACTCTCAGACCCGTAAATTAAAACAAATATCGCGAAAATTTGAAAGGAATTGGCGATTAACCAAACTGGATGAATCTCGTTTAATCTGGACAGACAGTCTCAAAACTTATAAGAGGGGCCTCCGCAATGCCAGAGCAAACTATTACTCAGCATTAATAGAAGACAATAAGAACAACCCCAGGTTTCTTTTCAACACTGTAGCCAGGCCGACTGAGAGTCAGAGCTCTATTGAGCCTTGTATTTCTTTAGCCCTTAGCAGTAATGATTTTATGAGCGTTTTTAACGACAAAATTCTAACTATTAGAGGCAAATTCATGACCTCCTGTCCTCAGATAGTACCTATCTAACCTCAAACACAGCTGTAAGACCTAATATATATTTAGATTGCTTCTCCCCAATTTCTCTTCAAGAATTGACTGCAGTGATTTCTTCATCTAAATCATCAACATGTCTCTTAGACCCCATCCCAACTAGGCTACTTAAGGAGGTCTTTCCTTTAGTTAACACTCATATATTAGATATGATCAATATATCCTTATTAACAGGCTATGTACCACAGTCTTTTAAGGTAGCTGTAATTAAACCTCTACTAAAAAAAACCCACCCTGGATCCAGAGGTGTTAGCCAACTATAGACCAATATCTAATCTTCCCTTTATGTCAAAGATCCTTGAGAAAGTAGTCGCAGACCAGCTGTCTGATTTTCTCCATGATAATAATTTATTTGAGGAATTTCAGTCAGGATTTAGAGTGCATCATAGCACTGAGACAGCACTAGTTAAAATTACAAATGACCTTCTGATTGCTTCGGACAAAGGACTTGTCTCTGTACTTGTTTTATTAGATCTTAGTGCAGCGTTTGACACAATTGACCATCAAATTCTACTGCAGAGACTGGATCACTTAATTGGCCTAAAAGGTTCTGCACTGAGCTGGTTTAAATCTTATTTATCTGATTGTTTTCAGTTTGTTGACGTTCATAATGAATCATCCTCACGTACCAAAGTTTGTTTTGGAGTTCCATGAGTTCTGTGCTCGGACCAATCCTATTTACTCTATATATGCTTCCTTTAGGTAACATCATTAGAAATCACTCTATAAATTTCCATTGTTATGCGGATGATATTCAGTTGTATTTATCGATGAAGCCAGAAGAAACTAATCAATTAACTAAACTCCATAACTGCCTTAAAGACATAAAAACTTGGATGAGCACCAATTTCCTGATGTTAAATTCAGACAAAACTGAAGTTATTGTTCTTGGCCCCAAACAACTCAGAGACTCTTTATCTGATGACATAGTTTCTCTAGATGGCATTGCTCTGGCCTCTAGCACTACTGTAAGAAACCTCGGAGTGATATTTGATCAAGATTTGTCTTTTAATTGTCATTTAAAACAAACCTCATGGACTGCATTTTTCATCGCGTAATATTGCGAAAATTAGGCCTATCCTGACCCGAAAAGATGCAGAAAAATTGGTCCATGCTTTTGTTACCTCTAGGCTGGATTACTGTAACTCTCTATTATCAGGTAGCTCTAGTAAGTCCTTAAAAACTCTCCAGCTAATTCAGAATGCAGCAGCACGTGTACTAACAGGAACTAAGAAACGAGATCATATTTCTCCTGTTTTAGCTTCTCTGCACTGGCTCCCTCTGCGCTCTGAGAACGCAGGGTTACTCGTGGTCCCTAAAGTCTCCAAAAGTAGATCAAGAGCCAGAGCCTTCAGCTATCAGGCTCCTCTCCTGTGGAATCATCTTCCTGTTATGGTCCGGGAGGCAGACACCGTCTCCACATTTAAGATTAGACTTAAGACTTTCCTCTTTGATAAAGCTTATAGTTAGGGCTGGCTCAGGCTTGCCCTGTACCAGCCCCTAGTTAGGCTGACTTAGGCCTAGTCTGCCGGAGGACCCCCCATAATACACCAGGCACCTTCTCTCCTTCTCTCTCTCTCTCTCTCTCTCGTATTCTATTACTGCATCTTGCTAACTCGGCCATTCTGGATGTCACTAACTCGGCTTCTTCTCCGGAGCCTTTGTGCTCCACTGTCTCTCAGATTAACTCATATCACAGCGGTGCCTGGACAGCGTTCCGTGTGTGGTTGTGCTGCTGCCGTGGTCCTGCCAGATGCCTCCTACTGCTGCTGCCATCATTAGTCATTAGTCATACTTCTACTGTTATTATACACATATGACTATTGTCACACATGTATACTGCCAGATATTAATACGTACTTTCAACATATTGTACCACAGTAGCCAGAACTATAACTATAATATTATTACTTTCAACAATGTTGTTGTAAGCTACTGTCATTACCTGCATCTCTCTCTCTCTCTCTCTCTCTCTCTCTCTCTCTCTCTCTCTCTCTCTCTGTCTCATTGTGTCATACGGATTACTGTTAATTTGTTATGCTGATCTGTTCTGTACGACATCTATTGTACGTCTGTCCGTCCTGGAAGAGGGATCCCTCCTCAGTTGCTCTTCCTGAGGTTTCTACCGTTTTTTTTCCCCGTTAAAGGGGTTTTTTGGGGGGGAGTTTTTCCTTACCCGCTGCGAGGGTCCTAAGGACAGATGGATGTCGTATGCTGTAAAGCCCTGTGAGGCAAATTGTGATTTGTGATATTGGGCTTTATAAATAAAATTGATTGATCGATTGATTGAATTGATTGATTGAAACATAAAATCTAGATCTTTGGAATAAATAAATTGTTCAAAATGAATGATTTGTTGACAACAGAGTGGGCATTTAGCAATGCCAGTTTAAAGGATAACTTCGGTATTTTTCAACCTGGGCCTTATTTCCCCATGTGTATGTGTGCGTATGATTCATGGGTATGACTCGTTCTAAAATGGGTTCAGTATTGAGAGAGGCGGATGCAACCAGAGCCGCGAAACAAGCTAAAACGGTAACGGGGGCAAATGCGCCCCGTATGAGTTTGCGCATTAAAAGTGCTTTTTTCTTTTTTGTCACTGACCGGTACAGATCGCCAGTGCTATCTCTGTAGATAGCATATTGTAGCGGCCCTGGGACAGTGGTGAGTGTGAATGAGTGGAGTCAGCTGTCAGTCAGTGTTGGAGCAGAGAGGGGGAGGGCGGCCCCGCTGGGTAATGTAAATGAGTATGTGTGTATGAAGTGTGTGTGTTACACCAGAAGAGTCAGAGGACGGAGTCTTTTACGTGCTACCCCCTGGAGTGTTACCGGAGTTTCTGGAGTGCTCAAATAAACGGCCCTTTTTCCCGAACGCAAGAACAGGATGTCGTGCAACACCCCGTACAGCTTTCATAGGCTGCCTTTGTCGGACGGCGAGATGCTGAAGTTGTGGCTAGTTGTGCTACAAATGGATGCTAACACTCCTGTCCAGACACTGCGCCTTGCAGACCATTGGGTCTGCAGTGCTCACTTCTCCCAAGATGACTACTGCCAGCCGAAGAAGAGAAGACATCCAATCCCGAAACACCTCTTCCTCAAGAAAACGGCTGTCCCACAAGTAGAGAGAGCTACAGGCACAGTGGAGCAAAGCTCGTGACATCACACAGCCCAGAGGTAAGGGAAAGGCTAAGTGTGCCATTTACAGAGATAGCACTGGCGATCTGAACCGGTCAGTGGCGGAAAAAAGCACTTTTAATGTGCAAACTTATACAGGACGCATTTGCCCCCATTACCGTTTTAGCTCGTTTCGCGGCTCCCGGCTGCATCCACCTCCCTCAATACTGAACCAGTTTTAGAACGAGTTGTACCTATGAATCATACGCACTCATACACATGGGGTTGAAAAATACCGAAGTTATCCTTCAATGGACTTGGATTGTGCTGAGGTGGTAGTAGGTGCAGGTGCTAGTGGCTGCAGGTACCATGGGTCCGCCCCTGCCCGACTACGTCTTGCTAAAGGGAAGACACATCTCAACTGACATTGGGACTCTGGGAAAACAGGCCTGAGACATGACAGCCTCACACCAGAGTTGGCTGGAAAAAGTTGTATTGGTGTCATGGGCCTGCAGGGGGGGCTAAAGGGAGAGGGAGTGTTAGGAGGAACTGTTTCAGTGACCACTGAGGAAGAGGCTGGGGAGGGGGAGTGTGGTGTAAACAGTCAATCCGTAAGAGCTGTGGACTGGACAGCTAGCAGTGTGAGGTCAATGTTCTGAAACAGAAGACGGGATCCTATATGGGTTAGATGAAGGCGGTCTTGTTTGTTCTTCCAGTGGTCGAACTTGTCAAGTCAGAACTCCCAGGTGCGCAACTGAACTTGGTATTGAGAAAGGTCTTCAGTCTGAGGTCATACTCACCGTTCAGGAAGTGACATATCGTCTCTGTGAAGCTCTGCTCTCATTGGCTGTCTGTCCTGTCCATAACCAGCGCTGTCTGAGGTGGGCGGGGCTTGGCTCTCAGCTGTAAGTCAATCAGAGGACAAATGACATCATCAATAATCTGATTGTTTGACTCCAGAGTGAATCGAGGACCTGAGACATCTGTCCCCACTGACTGGAGACACGTCAGAAAGACACATCAGAGAGACGTCAGAAAGACACATCAGAGACACGTCAGAGAGACACATCACAGAGACGTCAGGAAGACATCAGAGACACGTCAGAGAGACACATCAGAGAGACGTCAGAGAGACACATCAGAGAGACACGTCAGAGAGACGTCAGAAAGACACATCAGAGACATGTCAGAGAGACACATCCGAGACACGTCAGAGAGACACATCAGAGAGACATATCAGAGATACGTCAGAAGGACACATCAGAGAGATGTCAGAGAGACACATCAGAGACACATCAGAGATGTCAGAGAGACACGTCAGAGAGACACATCAGAGACACACAGGTAAAACACCTCCACAGGTAAAACACAGTGCTTAATTTGTAAAATTACAAGTAGGGGAACACTTTGGGCCTCTGCGAGAGCAGTGTTCTGCCACTCCCAAAAGTGGGGGAACGCTTTTTTAAGCGGCACCCGAGCCACCTCACTGCGCAACTCTGAATGGAATGGTTGTGACTAGAGTTGTCACGGTACCAAAATTGGGACCCACGGTACGATACCAGTGAAAGTATCATGGTTCTGAGTAGTATCAGGATACCACACCAAAAATGAGGCAGATGTGCCTTTTGTCATTTATAAAAAGATAAATCACTTTTCTATAATACATCAATGATATTTCAATGGAATAAATTACTTACTGACTTATTCATACTTCAAAAACAGCATCAATAAGTGATTAACATAGGGGGGATCAACATAAAATAAATAAATAAAATCAAAATCAACCAGCCACCCTCCTCCCCTGACAAGTAAAGAACAGTCCCTTCATAAGTAAAGAACAGTCCCTAAAGTGCGGTGAGGTTTGTGGACCGTTACCTGCCACAAAGAGAGAAATGTGAACGGCTCGTTTCTCCTCTGACACGCCACATACCTGTGTGCCACCACGGCTCGGTTGTCCAGGTACTTTTGGGCAGTCATGACACCAACGAAAGAGAAAATTAGGCTACTGGGCCTGGAGTCGGACTTCTATGTCGCCAGTAAGCCGTTATCTTGCGCCGCAGAGCCGCCGTAGGCTATTTGACCGCTGGATTCCAGTCTGTGACCCCCGTTCAACCCACAACCAGCAGGAGTCACCTTTCGTTTCTGCTGCTGGTTGAAATCTGTACTCTTACAGCGTGCTGAATGATTTCTTTTGCTGGCACAAAACTATTTTATTCGCAAATGCGAGTAAAATGCTCACACGTAGAGCTCTGTGGAAAACAAATCACTGCCGACAAGTAAAAAGAAATAAATAATAACTTTCACTGCTCAAAAGCCCTATTCGGACGGGATTAGTTTTACATAGGTACGTGGGGTAAAGTAATAATTACCAGAGATTTTAGTCCCATCTGAATGTGCCATGTCAGTAATCATTACTGCACGATGTCAGTAAAGATTACCGCGACTTTTACCTTCTGTAAAAGGGTCCCAGACAATTACCTCAGGTAATACTAATCCCGTGCGAATAGACCAGCAGTAAATATGTGTGTTAGGGCTGTCAAAAAAAAAAAAAAAATCGAAGTTAGAAATATATTCGAATATATATATTTTTTTATAAGTACGAACCTAAATTTGATAATTCAAATATCATTAATAATTAATTAATACTATCAATAATGTTGTATATCACAGCAAATCCCATTCGGGCGGAGATGGCTCGCGCACAAGCCGGGCCAGAGAGGGACACAGCAAGGGAGGGAGAGGTGCAGACGGAGGAGCCCGCTGCACCAACACCACCCACTGCGCTGTCCGCGATGTGTGACCTGTTCGGGGAGACATACAGGGAGAGTGTTGCACCTGCTGCCTCCCTGCCTACCCTTTCTGAAGAAGAGATGAAACATTACCAGAATGAGACACCACTACGAGCCGACCAGGATCCACTACTGTGGTGGAAAACTACAGGCACACTTAAGTATCCAAACATTGCTCAGATAGCGAGGCAGAAGTTGATCATACCTGGCACTTCAGTGAGGTCAGAACGGGTGTTTTCATCCGAGTGTCACGTTCATACTGCGCCAGCAATAAGCATCTTATTTTTTGTGGGGTTTTTTGTAAAAAAATAAATAAATAAAAATAAAAAAAATAATAATAATAATAATAATAAATTATAATATTATTCAAACTCTACTAAATTAATTTGAAAATATTCGAACTCAATTTCATGGTGCTTTTGACAGTCCTATCATACACACATGATGGCAGGAGGGCACGGCGGTGCGTGAATAGATTTACCCCTCCCTCTTGTGATAGTTTTACTGATATTTCTTATCCCGTGTGAATCGGCCATTAATATTACTGACATCCTGTGGTAAAGTGACATTACCCCATGTGCCCATGTAAAACTAATCCTGTCCGAATAGTGCTAAAGATACTCACATGTCTGGAAAACAAACCACTACGGCAGCATATTGAGTGCCAGGTGGCCAGAGCATGCCGTTATTGACCAACGCGCGCCGTTATTGGACGGCGCATGGACACTCACCCTCTTGCAATTGCACTTTGAACTTATCCCACAGTAGTGGTACGTGACACGCCGTAGTACTACGGTAAGCCACCCTGCAAAACTAGTGACATCGGCCATTACTGTATGTAGTTTTTAGATGTGAAAAGTTCGAGACCCATGCAAATTAGTCCCGAACACACCAGGGCCTTTTCTGAAAAGATCTTGGTATGCGTTCCAGTATGTTCCGGCTCACACTGAGCACTGGTAAAACACCTCTACAGGTAAAACACCTCCACAGGTAAAACACCTCCACAGGTAAACACCTCTACAGGTAAAACACCTCCATAGTTAAAACACCTCCACAGGTAAAACACCTCCACAGGTAAAGCACCTCCACAGGTAAACAGCTCCACAGGTAAACACCTCCATAGTTAAAACACCTCCACAGGTACAACACCTCCACAGGTAAAACACCTCCACAGGTAAAAAGCTCCACAGATAAACACCTCCACAGGTAAAACACCTCCACAGGTGAACACCTCCATAGTTAAAACACCTCCACAGGTAAAACACCTCCACAGGTAAACACCTCCATAGTGAAAACACCTCCACAGGTAAAACACCTCCACAGGTAAACAGCTCCACAGGTAAAACACCTCCATAGTTAAAACACCTTCACAGGTAAAACACCTCCACAGGTAAACACCTCCATAGTTAAAACACCTCCACAGATAAAACACCTCCATAGTTAAAACACCTCCACAGGTAAAACACCTCCATAGTTAAAACACCTCCACAGGAAAACACCTCCACAGGTAAAGACCTCCATAGTTAAAACATCTCCACAGGTAAACAGCTCCACAGGTAAACACCTCCATAGTTAAAACACCTCCACAGGTAAAGACCTCCATAGTTAAAACATCTCCACAGGTAAACAGCTCCACAGGTAAACACCTCCATAGTTAAAACACCTCCACAGGTAAAACACCTCCACAGGTAAAACACCTCCACAGGTAAACACCTCCATAGTTAAAACACCTCCACAGGTAAATGCCTCCATAGTTAAAACACCTCCACAGGTACAACACCTCCACAGGTAAACACCTCCACAGATAAACCACCTCCACAGGTAAACCACCTCCACAGATAAACCATCTCCACAGGTAAACCACTTCCACATGTAAACCACCTCCACAGATAAATCACCTCCACAGGTAAATCCTGTACACCTGTGTATACCCTCCACAAACCCTTTGAATTTTTTTTTCATAGAAACATTAGAGAGCAGACAGACTCAATAGTCCTCAGAGTCTCAGTCTTCAGAGTCCTCAGAGTCCTCAGCGTCTTCACATTCCTCTTAAGCACTATTCAGACGGGATTAGTTTTACATGGGCATGTGGGGTAATGTCACTTTACCACAGGACGTCAGTAATATTAATGGCCGATTCACACGGGATAAGAAATATCAGTAAAACTAGTGGGAGACAAGTGGGAGGGGTAAATCTATTCACGCACCGCCGTGCCCTCCTGCCATCATGTGCGTATGATAGGACTGTCAAAAGCACCATGAAATTGAGTTCGAATATTTTCAAATTAATTTAGTAGAGTTCGAATAATATTATAATTTATTATTATTATTATTATTATTATTTTTTTTTTTTTACAAAAAACCCCACAAAAAATAAGATGCTTATTGCTGGCACAGTATGAACGTGACACTCGGATGAAAACACCCATTCTGACCTCACTGAAGTGCCAGGTATGATCAACTTCTGCCTCGCTATCTGAGCAATGTTTGGATACTTAAGTGTGCCTGTAGTTTTCCACCACAGTGGTGGATCCTGGTCGGCTCGTAGTGGTGTCTCATTCTGGTAACGTTTCATCTCTTCTTCAGAAAGGGTAGGCAGGGAGGCAGCAGGTGCAACACTCTCCCTGTATGTCTCCCCGAACAGGTCACACATCGCGGACAGCGCAGTGGGTGGTGTTGGTGCAGCGGGCTCCTCCGTCTGCACCTCTCCCTCCCTCACTGTGTCCCTCTCTGGCCCGGCTTGTGCGCGAACCATCTTTGCTCGAACGGGATTCGCTGTGATATACAACATTATTGATAGTATTAATTAATTATTAATGATATTCGAATTGTCAAATTTAGGTTCGTACTTATAAAAAAATATATATATTCGAATATATATAACACACATATTTACTGCTGGTCTATTCGCATGGGATTAGTATTACCTGAGGTAATTGTCTGGGACTCTTTTACAGAAGGTAAAAGTCGCAGTAATCTTTACTGACATCGTGCAGTAATGATTACTGACATGGCACATTCGGATGGGACTAACATCTCTGGTAATTGTTACTTTACCCCACGTACCTATGTAAAACTAATCCCGTCCGAATAGGGCTTCAGACTCCTCAGAGTCCCCAGAGTCCTCAGAATCTTCAGAGTCCCCATAGTCCAGAGAGTCTTCAGAGTCCTCAGAGTCTGAGTCCCCAGAATCTTCAGAGTCCCCATAGTCCAGAGAGTCTTCAGAGTCCCCAGAGTCCTCAGAGTCTTCAGAGCCCTCAGAGTCCCCAGAGTCCTCAGAATCTTCAGAGAACCCAGAGTCCTCAGTGCCTCAGAGTCTTCAGAGTCCCCAGAGTCCAGAGAGTCTTCAGAGTCCCCAGAGTCCTCAGAATCTTCAGAGAACCCAGAGTCCTCAGTGCCTCAGAGTCTTCAGAGTCGCCAGAGTCCAGAGAGTCTTCAGAGTCCTCAGAGTCTGTGTCCCCAGAATCTTCAGAGTCCCCATAGTCCAGAGAGTCTTCAGAGTCTTCAGAGTCCCCAGAGTCCAGAGAGTCTTCAGAGTGCCCAGAGTCCTCAGAGTCTTCAGAGTCCCCAGAGTTCTCAGTGTCTCAGAGTCTCCAGAGTCCTCAGAGTCTTCAGAGTCCCCTGAGTCCTCAGAATCTTCAGAGACCCCAGAGTCCTCAGTGCCTCAGAGTCTTCAGAGTCCCTAGAGTTCTCAGTGTCTCAGAGTCCCCAGAGTCCTCAGAGTCTTCAGAGTCTTCAGAGTCCCCAGAGTCCTCAGAGTCTTTAGAGTCCCCAGAGTCCTCGGAGTCTTCAGAGTCCTCAGAGTCCTCAGAGTCTCACAGTCTCAGATTCACCAGAGTCCTCGGAGTCGACTTCCGGTGATGACCTCAACGGAGTGAGACATGTCCTGAGAGTGCTTCTCAGTCTAATCCTTTAATTTAAAGTTTAATCCGCTTTAAATTGTACAAAGACACACAACTAACTTGTTAAGTAAGCGAACAAACTGCAAAGTTAAAAAAAAAAGACCAAAGGAAAGGGGCAAAAACAGCAGCAACTAAAACAATATTTAGCTAACAACATAAAAGAAGCTAAAGTTAGCCCACCCCAAGAAGACGGCTCAGCCACGCTAGCTGCGGAAAACTTGGAGGTGGAAAACGACAATGACCAGGCCGAATCTGCTCCTCCTTGGGCACAGAAGGTTATCTTTGAGCTTGGCTCGGTTCAGCAAAGAATAGAGGAACATCTGCCGGTAATACAAGCCACAACGACCAGGATTGAGTCGGAGCTGTCTGGCCTAGCCACCCATATCACCCAAGCAGAACAGCGCATATCGGAGGTGAAGATCAACTATCACCGCTTGCAGCTAAGTACAAAGTGCTTGAGGCTTCGACAAGCAAAAAGTGGATTACTTGGAGAATTATTCATGGAGGAACAACTTGCATATCGTCAACATCCTAGAAAATATGGAAGGGTCAAACATTAAAACCTTCACAACTGACCTGCTCAAAGCCGTCCTTCAGATCCCAGCTGAACCGGCACCAACCGGCACCGGAGCTGGAGCAAGTGCATAGGCTGGGCGCAGAGCGAGGGCAAAACGACAAGCCACGCATCATCCTCCTCAAACTGCTCTGGTTCGAAGACTTGTATTCAAGTCACAGAAGTTCTTCATATTCCATGATTATTCAGCGGCGGTGTCATGGAAGAGAATGGAATATAATACCATCAGAGCTGTGCTGCACCAGTGGAATATTCCCTTCAGAGTGCTGTTCCCAGCCCGACTACTTGTCAAGATTGGACCGAAGACACACGTGAGTTTGTTTACAACAAGCGGGAGCCCTGAACATGTATAATAATAACACATTTCTTTTGATTAACAAGCTCCCGACTTGAAGGGAGATAAGTGTCTCCCACAAATGTTTTCTTTCTTGGCCATAAAGCCGAGGGTGTCTTTGTTTTAATTTTCAGCTTTTTCATTGTTAACAAACTACAGTTTTAGTTAAGAAATTATGATGGTATTCCTGTTATATGTCTGCTTTATAGATTAATAGATGTGCATAAAGTAGTCTGGAAAAGCTACCATAAGGGTCATTTAAAATTACTCTATACCACTGGGGCTGCACTTAGGTTGACCTGTTCACACAGCGGCATTGGCGGATAACCTCTGGGTTTTAGTTTACATTTTATTTTGGAGCCAGTTGGTTTATTAGGGTCCGGGCAGCTAAGCTGCCAGGAGACTATTGTAATCTTAGTTCTTCTTCTTCTTCTTGCGAGGAAATCATACTTCCCATGGGTGAAAACTCACCAAACTTTGCACAAAGGTCCAGTCTCATGCCAGATATCCTCAACTGTAAACTCAAGCCAATAGTCCTGATGGTGGCGCTACAGCAAGCATCTAAATTTCAAAAATTTGAAAATTCATAACAAATCAAGCATACGTGCTACAACTTAACAACTTTCATCAAACTGTAGCTCCAATACTGAAGAAACTTTTGTACATTTAAACCTATTAAAAATTATGAAGTTCATCACTCTGTTTTTTTCAAAAACTGTAAAACTTTTTAAACCTATTTCGTCCCACAATTTTTGCTCAATTGACACCAAACTTGCTACAGAGCATCTTCAGACTGTCCTACAAAAACTATGTTTCTCAGATTTTTGATTTATCAAAAATTAAGCCTACAGTGCATCAAAATGTTTGACTGTAAACGGTACTGTAAACATATACATGCAAATTCTTGCTAAATAAATCTTCAGTGTTCATGAAAAAAATGACAAAATTCTAGAGTCATGGTAGATGATGTGTGGCAAATTTCAGAATTTTATCTCAAAAACTGAATTTTTGACAGTATTTTGAATTTTGCTCTAATGTGAACAATTGGAGTCAATGTAAAAATGGCAATTTTAAACATCAGTTTTTCACTTATGAAGCAAATCAATCATTATTACAAACAAATTACCAACATCTCCATGCTGTCTAGATGCAATATGTGTATTTTCAGATTTTTGTCTTAATAACTAAATTTTTTACAGTGGTTTCAAATCTGCTTTTCCATGCACGGATGGCTGCTTTCCTACACAACAGTGAATGGCTTACTCACTTTGTGAAGCCACTGTTGCGTTGCTACTTGCTAATTAGCTCAGAGCGGTAGATGACCATCTTAGGTTCCAGAGGTTGCAGATTCGAGCCTCAACTGGTGCAGAATCCATATTGTAATTTAATCATCTTCTTGTGTTCCAGCTTATTGCCTGAGCGTGACTGATCACTGTGCAGCATCTTCAAGTCTTTTTTCTGACAGAAAATCTGCCTTCTCATGCTTGAAAATAAACCAAACTTTGCACAAAGAACCAGTGTCAATACTTCAGTGTGAAACCATCTGAGGCTTCTCACTTTGCACATAGCTCAACTAGTTAAACATCAGTTTTTCACTTATGGAGCAAATCAATCATTGTTACAAACAAATGACCAACATCTCCATGCTATCTAGATGCAATATGTGTATTTTCAGATTTTTGTTTCGATAACTGAATTTTTTACAGTGGTTTGAAATCTGCTTTTCCATGCATCAACAGCTGCTAAACCTGCACGTCTGGCTTAGTCAGTTTGTGAAGCTACACATGAATTGTCACTGACTAATTAGCTCAGTGTGATAGAAATTGATTCTTAGTTTCAGAGGTTGTGAATTCAAGCCTCAGCTGATGCAAAAGGCAGATTGTGTTGCTAAATTCCTAAATGTCTTCCAATTCTTCTGCTTGTTGCTCAGAATTGCCTAAAAATGCCCGGACCCGACCCATCGCTGCGCAGCAGCTATAATTACTATATAGCCTTTTGCTATATCATCTTTATTTTTTATAATTTTTTCTTCACTACTGAGGGTCTATATTTCATAACTAATATCTGTGAACTGAGTTGTTGTGAATATGGGATGGGGGCTAGAGATGGGACAACAACCATGATGGCCATTCGTACACTAACTCCTGAACTACCTAAAAATGTCAAATCAAATAAATAGTCAAAACTTGAACAAGGTAACTGTCTCACGCTGGAATGTAGATGGTCTGAATAGTCCCGTGAAGCATACGTGTATTCTGTGTCACTTGGCAAAACTTAAATCAGAAATAGCATTATTGCAATAAACACACCTCACACAAGCAGAAGTTGGTAAATTGAAACAGAAATTGGTCGGGCAGGTTTACCTACCTCCTTTTTTAATGACCTTAACACTATTTTCCCACAATATGCAGGTAAACCCATTATAATGGCTGGTGACTTCAATGCTGTCCCTAACCCCAAATTAGATAGAAGTACTAAACCCCTTCTTTCAGACCAATCAATTACTGATGCTCTCACTAATCTGTGCAAAAGTGTTTGATGTGTAGTGATTACTAAATCCCGAGGACAGAAATTATACTTTCTATTCAAACCCACACAAATCTTACTCCAGGATAAACGGATTCTGGGTTTCCCAAGAAATAATCTCAAATGTCTGGAACACAGAGATTCGTAACATGATATACAGTGACCACTGTCCCATTACACTGGCATTTTCCCCTTCCCTTCATCATATCAAGTCCTCCATGTGGAAATTAAATAATTCCTTGCTCTTAAATGATAAATTGATAGAAATGATTAATACTGAAACTCAACACGGGCGGCACGGTGGTGTGGTGGTTAGCACTCTCGCCTCACAGCAAGAGGGTTGCCGGTTCGATCCCGGGTGTGGGAGCCCTTCTGTGCGGAGTTTGCATGTTCTCCCCAGCCTCCTCAGTGTGGGTTCTCTCCGGGCACTACGGCTTCCTCCCACAGTACAAAGACATGCAGATTGGGGACTAGGTTAATTGATTACTCTAAATTGTCCATAGGTGTGAATGTGAGCGTGAATGGTTGTTTGTCTCTATGTGTCAGCCCTGTGATAGTCTGGTGACCTGTCCAGGGTGTACCCTGCCTCTCGCCCGATGTCAGCTGGGATAGGCTCCAGCCTCCCCGCGACCCTCAAGAGGATGAAGCGGTTAGAGAATGAATGAATGAAACTCAACACTTCTTTGAATCAAACAGAATCAGTTAATTCATTTGCTACAGTATGGGAAGCATATAAAGCTACACGTAGGGGGTGGCTTATTAGCTTTGCTACTTACCAGAACAAAGAAAGAGACAAAAAAATAGCAGAATATACTAATAAATTGTCTGCACTAGAAACAGCCCACAAAGTAAACCCAACGAATGATCAGCTATATACTGACATGCTGAAAACCAGGTTAGAAATAAAGAATTTAATAAATAAGAATTTGATTTATACTGCTTAAAAACAAAATATTTTGAGGATGGAGACAAGGCTGGAAGATTATTGGCCTACAGGCTGCAAAAGGCGAGGACTTCTCATCTAATTCCCGCAATTAAATCAGATAATAGTGAAATATTAAAGTCCCCACAAGACATCAATACAAAATTTAGGGAATACCATATAACAATGTATTCTTCAGAGATCAACCCAACTCTTGAAGGTTTGGAAAGATTTTTCAGTAAAATGAATTTGCCGACCATATCAACTGCAGATAGAGAAGAGCTTGAAAAAACAGTATTTCAAGAAGAGATTCTCACCTCCATCAAAAAAATGACCAGCGCCAAAGCCCCTGGTGATAATGGGTTCAGCATCAAATTTTATAAAACATTCTCATCTAAGTTAGTTGACAAGCTACAAAGGGTTTTTAATGAGGAAAAAAAGGCCACCTACCTGATTCAACAAACTCCTCCCTCATCACGGTGCTATTGAAACCAAATAGGGACCCATTACAATTTGGAGGATACCGCCCCATTTCACTTCTTAATTCAGAAAGAAAAACACAAGCAAAAATATTTGCAAGAAGACTAGACATATTTTACCTAAACTGATCCATACTGACCAAGTGGGCTTCGTAAAATCCAGACAAATTGCAATATGAGAAAGCTAATTCACACAATGCATTACGCCAATGCAACAACTGATCCAACAATTGCGGTGTCTTTAGATGCAGCAAAGGCATTTGTCCGCATTGAATGCTCATACCTTTTCAAAGCATTGAATAAATTTGGATTTGGTCCAAATTTCATTAACTATATCTTAGCAATATACTCCAGTCCCAAAGCTAGAATAATCACAAACAACATTGTCTCTGAAAATTTTGAACTCAGATGAGGGACGCCTCAGTTTTGCCCTATGCTGTTTTTTTTTTGTTTTTTTTGTCTTTAGAACCTCTAGCTGCACTAATTAGAGAAAATCAAAACATTAAAGGAATTTTAACCCCACTGTCAGACCCTCCAACATCTCTTAAACATATTCTTGAGACTGTGAATGAATTTGGAGCCATCTTGGGATATAAGATAAATTAGGTCAAGACTCAGGCTAAAATTCCCCTTAAATGGTCGCCCGATGGAATGCGCTATCTTGGGGTAACTCTGAAGTCCAATATAAATGATATTGCCCCTTTTAATTTGAAAAAAACTCCTAATTTGAGTCAAGGGTGATACTGAGAGATGGAAATCTCTCCATTTAACCATTTGTGGCAAAATAGATAGTATAAAAATGAATATCATTCCGAGGACCACTTTTCTTGTGGCTGCCATCCCCCTCCCCTTTGATAACTGTTTTTTTAAAGAGATAGATGCAATGCTCAGAGACTTCATATGGAACAACAAAACCCCTAGGATAAGCCGTAAAAACCTCTATGTGGACAGGGAAAAGGGTAACCTGGTTCCAGACCATAGACCCCGCCCACTCAACTGAGTAGGCTTGCATCTCTGGTCTGGCATATTGCAATGAATTTGCGATTTATCTCATCCAAATGATGGACAGACCAATGAACGCCGGGGGTGGGGGCGGGTCTAGCAATTAGCCAATCAGCGCCACATTGATGTCAAGCTGTGCTCTGGTGGGTAACTGGTGAGGATAGCATCAATGGCGACCACTACAGATCCTACAGACCACATTAACGATGCTATGGAAGTATTTTGTCGCTACTCGCGTTAATGGAGGACCAAATTAAGGAAGCTGCTAAACTGGATTTAACAGCAATGTAGCTGGGCGTGCACGACGACGGAGACATTTTAAATGGGCAATGCTCGCTTGTTTTTCGGCACCCCTGAGGCATGGATATTAATGACGTCAGATTCTGGGTGAGTCGTTGATCTCTACTGATTGGTTAGGGAAACATCAAATTCCCTCCCCCTTGTAAATCGCCTTCAATGGAGGCGATGTCAGACTGAAGGTTCTGGGAGCTTCAGTCTGACACTCAGGCTATGAAAAGGGAGGCCTTGGCCTTCCAAATGTGTACAAGTATTATATGGCATTTAACTCTAGATACCCCCTTAAATGGGGCTATGGCTCTGACCTGAGGGACACAAAATGGGAAAGTATAGAGCAGGAAATTTTAGATGGGTTAAATGATAGGATCACATTACAAAGACTGTGGTATACCCCCTTTTTTAAAAACACTGAAAACCCTTTGATCAAGTTTCCGTGCTCCATAGCTAAAACATTCCAGAGCATGATCAATTTAAAAATTAGCAATTCTCCATGGATTTCACTTTGGCATAAGTACAGGTTCACACTGAATGGCCGGCCACTAAGAAATGAGGTCTGGCATTCCAAAGGTGTCAAAATTCTAGAAGACATAATAAATCAACATGAGAGAAAAACTGAAAATGTTTGAGCAGCTTAAAGTTACATATGGTATTGAAAATGAAGATTATTTAAAATACATGCAAATAAGGTCACATTTGACCAAATATTTGGGTGAAGCTGTAATTATACCCAAAGTGACTGAAACCGAGTCCAAATTAGAATTAACAATCAAACAGAAGGTCAAAATTGCATCGAACTTGTATAAACTTATAAATAATACATCAGGAGACAAATGGAAAGGGGTTCAAAGAAAATGGGAAACAGACCTCGATATATCATGGGAAACTGAAGAATCGGACCATATCTGTAAAACAGTACACAGAGTTTCCAAATCGGTAAAGAATAAAATGATTAATTATAATCTTGTACATAGGATATATTTTACTCCAGTTAGATTGTATAAGATGGGTTTATCTGAGTCTGACCTCTGTTGGCACTGTGAGCAAGATAAAGGTACCTTCTATCATATGGTATGGGCCTGTACTAAAGTAAAGACATTCTGGGACAAGGTTACTCATTCTCTGGGAAATATCATGGGCACTACTGTTCACTGTGATCCTGCATTGTGTCTCTTGAATTACACCTCAGAAAGGAACAGGTCCAAACAAGACAGACGGATCCTGACAACTGGATATATGACAGCCAAAAGACTGATAGCAACAAACTGGAAGGATGCAGACAAACTGATAGAGGGACAATGGCTTCATACTTTTCTTGAGACTATTTCCGTGGAGGGAGCGGCGTCCAGTCTTTCTGAACTGTATAATAAAGAGCAACAAGTGTGGAAAGACATAATGGACACTATTTGTAAAATACCTACATTCCCTAGATTCATGAGAATCTAGGGAATGTAGATTCTGTGCCACATAATTGGCCCATTAACATCCTGGTAACGAACGTTCCATGCCCAGGACTGACACATAGAGACAGACAACCATTCACGCTCACATTCATACCTACGGACAATTTAGAGTTATCAATTAACCTGCATGTCTTTGGACTGTGGGAGGAAGCTGGAGTGCCTGGACAGAACCCACGCTGACACGGGGAGAACATGCAAACTCCGCACAGAAGGGCTCCCACACCCGGGATCGAACCAGCAACCCTCTTGCTGTGAGGCGAGAGTGCTCCACCACCACCACCACACCACCATGCTGCCCCCCCTCTGGTAGTTTCTTTTTGTATTTATTTCCTTTTTTTTTGTTTTTTCTTTTTATCAAATATATTTTGAAGAATATGTGTAATGTAGTGTCCTTTTTCTATATGTTAAAAACAATAAAATTTCAAGTTAAAAGGTTAAGTCCTCAGAGTCTCACAGTCTCAGAGTCCCCAGAGTCTTCAGAGTCCACAGGGTCTCACAGTCTCAGAGTCCCCGGAGTCTTCAGAGTCCACAGGGTCTCACAGTCTCAGAGTCCCCGGAGTCCTCGGAGTCTTCAGAGTCCTCAGAGTCCCCAGAGTCTTCAGAGTCCACAGGGTCTCACAGTCTCAGAGTCCCCAGAGTCCTCGGAGTCTTCGGAGTCTTCAGAGTCCTCAGTGTCTCAGAGTCTTCAGAGTCCTCAGAGTCTTCAGAGTCCTCAGTGTCTCAGAGTCTGCTGCTTCATGTTGTGAATGTCTGGTCAGGTTCTCAACCAGAGATTCAGGGACCCTTTGAGTATCCTCAGCGGAGTCCATCAGGTCCAGTGTTCTGTTCTGGCAGCAGTAGCTCAGTCCCTAGGGACTTGGGTTGGGAACCGGAGGGACGCCTGTTCAAGTCCCCGTCTGGACCAAAATATGGAGCGTGGACTGGTGGCTGGAGAGGTGCCAGTTCACCTCCTGGGCACTGCCGATGTGCCCTTGAGCAAGGCACCGAACCCCCCAACCGCTCGGGGCGCCTCACCAAGGGCAGCTCCCTCACTCTGACATCTCTCCACTTTGTGCATGTATAGGTCCTGTTTGTGCATGTGTGTGTGTGTTTCAGACCTGTGTGTAACTGACAAGCAAGAGTGAAAACATTGAATTTCCCCTCAGGGGGATTAATAAAGGAAATAGACTTAAACTGTCCACACAGACCAGAACCCAGCATCATCATTCTGATCATAGGCTCCGCTTCTTGCTCAAGAACGACAGACCGAGGTCCCTGAAGACAGACCTGTGACATCATGAAACCTGTGACATCATGTGACAGGTGTCAGGTGTGCTCTCTACTCATCTGTATGTCATGTATGTCACTGTGATGACACATGAAGGTTCTCACCTGTTGTCTCTGAGGAGGAGCTCTTCCACCCCTTGAGCTCAGGCCCTGGTCGGAGCTCCATGTAGGGGGGCGGAGCAGCAGGCGTCTCCTGCTCTGATGTTGTGCCGTTGAGCCTGATGCTCTGTGACATCATTGCTGATGTCACAGGTGGAGGAGATGGGGAGGGTTGACATTTGAAACTGGGTGAAGTCAGCTGGTCGGGGGCGTAGGGATTGATTGGAAAATCTGTAGTGGGCGTGACCTGAGGGATGGTCATCTCGTTTCCATTAAGTTCCACCTGATTGGTCCTCCTCCTCACCTGGTCGTTAGCGTCACAGCCAGCCCCGTCCCCTCCCCCCGTTGGTGTGACAGAGCCGATGTAGGTCTCTCTGATTGGCTCGGTGTGCAGGTTGAGGCAGGGCCTGTACAGACTCCGTCCCCGCTCTTGAGGTACAGGTGGGCACAGACAGAGGTTCAGGCTGGAGCGACAGGTTTTGCACTGACCCGCCCTGTCCAAGGGCTTCCGTCCTCTTTGCCATCTGTCAACAACGTGCCCTGCTCCCTGTGGCCCAGACCCTGGTCCTGCCCTGCCATTGATGTAGTGGTTCAAGTCTGGTTTAGAAACCAGGACCTCAGTCCCTCGCTGCACCCCTCGTCTCCTCTGCTGCTGTCGCTCCAGGTAACGGGACTCCGCTTCCGTCTCTGTCTCATCCTCAAAACGCAGACGACGAGTTGGAGATGCCACCGGGCATCGCTTCGACACCCTGACAGCTGATTTGCTGCTGGATGAGTCATTCAGGTGTCCTGATAAAGAGGTCACGCCCTCCAACCTCACCTGGTGGACAGGATGCAGCTGGACCCCCGACCTGTGTACAGAACACCGTTACAGGACTGGGATCAGTTTACCGTGATGGGTTGCATCATCTTGACAGGATGTGACATCATGAAGCTAAAACATTTAAGTGTAACAGAGGTGACGGAGAGTGGTGGAGCTTATTTAAAGTGACGTGCGAGGTGATGGTCTGGGGAATAATTCATGTCCCTCTTTTTACTATGGCCGAATAAAAACAAGCAATGAGATCCCAGGATTCTCCAAGCACCACCGCAGTCAAATAAGGCGCTGCAGATCAAACGTATGACATCAGACATCAATCAATCAACCAATCAATCAATCAATCAATCGATCGATCGATCAATTTGTGTCCCGACAGTCCTCACAGTCCCTACAGTCCCTTCAGTCCTCACAGTCCCCACAGTCCCCACAGTCCCTTCAGTCCTCACAGTCCCTACAGTCCCCACAGTCCTCACAGTCACTACAGTCCTCACAGTCAATACAGTCCCCACAGTCCCTACAGTTCTCACAGTCACTACAGTCCCCACAGTCCCTACAGTCCCGACAGTCCCTTCAGTCCTCACAGTCACTACAGTCATTACAGTCTGTACAGTCCCTACAGTCCCCACAGTCTTTACAGTCCCCACAGTGCCTACAGTCCCCACAGTCCCTGCAGTCCTCGCAGTCCTCACAGTCCCCACGGTCCCTAGAGTCCCTGCAGCCCTTTCGAATCTTTGCACTCTTTGAACAGTAAGACTTTTCCTGATGTCATGACCACCGTTTCAGTTCTGTTCCCATATACCTGTGTCTGAACTGGCATGTTGAAAAAAAACACCTGTACCAGTACGTGTGTGTGTATTAGTGTGTGTGTGTGTGTGTGTGTGTGTGTGTGTGTGTTACTCACAGAGTGTCTGTGTCGGGGGTCAGCAGGTCATGGTCGGCTCTCAGTGGAACGCAGCGACGCTTCATACGAGCTCTGTCCTCACACTGCTGCTGCCGCGGCAACCAAGCTGACACAAAGAGACTGAATACACACACACATACAACGGTTGGGGGAGGGGAGAGGATGACATCAGCAGCTCTGATTGGTCGGTTTGATAGAAGAAGGAGGATTAAACTGAGCAGCTCGTCAGAAGTAATTAACCTGACGAGACCACAGACTGTTTACATCAGCACTCACTGACAGTGTGTTACTGTGTGTGTGTGTGTGTGTGTGTGTGTGGTCTTCAGGTGAGACTGATCATGTGAGTCATTGGTCCTCATGCAGCAGCATCCTCTTAAATCTCTGTCATGACAAAAAAATAACAACAGAAATAAACATTATGAATCATCGAGATCTGCTCAACCCAGGTGTGCTGCACGACTACCGGTCACCTGTCAGCACAGGTAGAGCAGGAGCCCCATATACAAAGGTAATGTTTATGCTGCAGAGACCGCAGGTTTGATTCCAGCCCTTGTCACCCCCTCTCTGCTGCTCCACTCTTCTGACTGTCATTAAGACAGACTGATGCGTGAACTGAACATTTTATTCCCTGGATGTTAATTTACAAGACCTGAAGCTGACAGCAGCAGACACACCTGAGCAGGTAACACACACACAAACACACAGACACACACACACACACACACACACACACACACACTGTGAGTTCAGTGTTTGACTGTAATTCTGGATCCAGTCCTCAGTGGGTTGATGGTTTTAGATCCAGTCCTCAGTGGGTCGATGGTTTTGGATCCAGTCCTCAGTGGGTCGATGGTTTTGGTTGTTATGTCATTTTATTCTCAGTAAAGATTTTATATTCATCAGGATCTGATTATTTAAATGGTTCCTTCAACAAGGTGTTTTAGCATCGTCACCAGTTCTGTTTCCTGTCTGTAGGACTGTCTGTTTATTTATTTATTTTATTTAACCTTTATTTAACTAGGAGGTCCCACTGAGATTAAAAACCTCTTTTTCAAGGGAGACCTGGCCAAGACAGGCAGCAGCATAAAATAAAGACAGTTACAGACATAACATAAAAAGGACAACATCATAGGAGTACATGCAGTAAAAAGTAAATTAGTAATAATTTTACTTAAACTAGTTCATTGCACAGAATTAAGAGCACTGACAGCTTAAAGAAGCTGCCTCTAAGTCCCTAAGTTTAGATTTACACTCATTTAGAGAAACTAGGCAGTCCAGTTGTAAGATATTTTGCAGACTGTTCCATGCAGTGGGGGCAGAATAAGCAAATGTCTTTTTCCCAAGCTCAGTACGGAGGTTTGAGACTACAAGTAGGTAAAGGTCATGGGAGCGCAAGGAGTATTGTCCGGTACTCCTTGGCATGGTAAGGACACATAGGTAAGATGGAAGCAAACCTAAAACTGCCTTGTATATGACAATATACCAATGATGAAGCCTGCGGGTGGCCAAAGAGGGCCATCCCACCGAGAATATAACTCACAATGATGAATCAGGACTTAACAATGAGTTATAAATCTCAGGGCAGCATGACAAGCTGTATCAATTTTATGAAGACACTGAGCAGAAGCATGCATGTACAAAACATCACCGTAGTCAAGCACAGATAAAAAAAAAAAGTGGCAGCAACAAGCTCCTTTTTTACAAGTAAAGAAAAAAAACACAACTTATCACGAAAATAGAAACCCAATTTCAGTCTCAGTTTTTCACTAGTTGAAGCACATGTGCTTTAAAAGTGAGGGAGTCATCAATTAAAATACCCATATATTTATGAGAACTAACAGTCTCTATGCTCCTTCCATCCAGAGTGATCACAGCAGAGATGTGTGCTCTAGACTTTGAGTTACTGAAGATCAGAAGTTTTGTCTTTTCAGTATTAAGAGCAAGCTTTAGCTGAACTAGGGTATCCTGAATAACATTAAAAGCACCTTGCAGGTGCTCAATGGCCAGGACAAGAGTAGATGCACAACAGTAAATGACTGTGTCATCGGCATAGAAATGAACCTTGAATGAACAAATGAACCAGACACATTTTGACCCAGGTTATTTATATACAGGGTAAATAAAAGAGGACCTAAGATAGAACCCTGTGGTACACCTTTGCAGACAGATACAAATTCAGAACATAGACCATCATGTCTCATGCACTGAGATTTGTCACTAAGATAGTCTGAAAACAATGCAACTGATTGCTCTGAGAGTCCTGACTGAAGAAGTCTAAGCTTTAAAACATTGTGATCAACAGTACTGAAAGCTTTAGACAGATCAATAAAAAGTGACACACAGTGCTGTTTCTTATCAAGTGCAACTGAGATGTCATTTACTACCTTCAGGGCAGCTGTGATGGTACTGTGCTTTTTCCTAAAGCCTGATTGATATAAAGAAAGAATGCCATTGTTAGATAGAAACTCTTTTGATTGGTTACTAACCAGAGTTTCAAGGATTTTGGCCAACACTGATAGGTTTGTTATCGGCCTGTAGTTGTTTAAACAAGCTGGGTCACCCCCCTTCAGTAAAGGGAGGACAAAAGCAGATTTCCACAGCCTAGGAATAGCCTTAGTTTCCACTGAAAGATTAAAAATATATGTTAGAGGCCTTGCTATAAAATCAGATGCCACTTTCAGGAAGTAAGGTTCAATTAGATCAGGCTCTGATGTTTTCTAGGATCTACATTCTTTAAGGCTTTGCAAACTTCCTGCACAGAAAAAGGTGCAAGGTTAAAAACTTGACCAGTATACACCGGCACACCAGTACAGGTAGTAGTAGTAAAGTTTGTTTATTCATGGGATAAACCCCTTGAGTTGTCACAACTCGTTTTCGAGGGGGTCCCACACACATAATTTGAACAATACAACACAACTCAGCACAACACAACAGAATAAGAGACAATACAGTAAAATAAAATACAGTCAGACAATACAGTGAAAAATAATATAACAAGACAGGACAAACAAACAAAAGTCATTCAGACAAGTTGCAACCACAGTTTGGACCAATGTTCGATAAAATATGATGATAAATTCAATGAAAGCATGAACAAGTTGTTTCCATATGGGAAGACAGAGCTTGTTTAAAACAACTTAGGGGTGAAGAAGATCTAATACCCACAGGTAAGTGATTCCAATCATTTGGAGCTTGAAACATAAATGCTTTTCTACCGATTGATTTACTAGTACATGGAACAGAAAAATAGTGTTGGGTGGAGTGTCTGGTATGATAATTAGAGGTAAGTTGGACAAAATATTGTTTAAGATATGGGGGGTAGTTAAAGTAAATATATTTAAATAAGAATTGCAGCCAGTGCATCTGTACAGGGTTTCCCAGATGTAGAATGAGCAGAATGAAACAAGGAGCCGGAAGATATAAAATGCTCATTAAAACAATTCAAGATCTCCATTTTGTCATGCACAACAATAGAGTCCTTCATAACACAGGTAGGTAGAACATGAGAATTTTTACTCACAGAAAGTGACTTTATGGTTTTCCAGAACCTCCTTGGGTTATTTAAATTTTCAGTGGTGACAGACAAGTAATATTCTGATTTGACTTTCTTAATTAAAGAAGAACATTTATTTCTTAGTTGTCTAAAAACAAGCCAGTCTGAGGTGGATCATGTGGTCCTTGCTTTAGCCCAGGCTAAGTTCCTCTCATGAACAGTGTCTGCTAGTTCAGAGGCGAACCAGGGGTTATCACGACCCTTTAATCTGTACCTCCTATAGGGAGCATGAGTGTTAATGATTTTAGTAAACGCATCTTTAAAAAAGGCCCATGCTGTCTCCACATCAAGGATCAGCTCAGTTCTATCCCAATTGAAATGGTCTAAATTGTGATAAAATCCTTGCTCAATAAAAAGTTTAAGATTCCTCTTAGGAACAATACGTGGCTTTAATTTGGGCACCTTAGTGTTCCTTAAAGCAGCAACAACACGGTGGCTGCTTAAGTCATTGCAAAACACACCGATAGCTGAAAATTTATGAGGAACATTTACAAGAATCAAGTCAATTAAGGTGGACTTCTCAATACATTTAAGATTTGGATGAGTGGGTGAGTTAATCAGCTGGGTAAGATTGACAGAATCACAAAAGGATTTGAACTCATCACATACTGGCTTAAGCCAATCCAAATTTAGATCACCAGCTAAAACAAGTTCATTGTGCTTTAGTCTGAATAAAAGGTGTGGCAAAGAATGCAATGCATCTTTTGAGGCAGACTGAGGCCTATAACAACCAACAACAAGTTATGTTTATGGTTTTGGCAATTTCCACATTTAAAGCCAGGAATTCCAAGTGCTTACAGATTCAGACAGAACAACCCAGGGGTCCGTTTCACAAAGCAGGTTCAACAAACTCTTAGTCTAATCCTGAACTCTGAGTTGATGTACTCTGAGATAGGAAACTCTGAGTTTCCGGTTCCAGAACAGCTGATTTGAATCAGTTTAATCAACTCGGAGTAGTTTCAGCTGGAGTTAAGCGCCTGCACCACAACTATAAAAAGCCAGCATCAATGGAGCCCCGATTCGACGAGTCACCATGGCAACGGGGAAGAGGAAAGCCGCGTTTTTCACCCCACTAGAATTAGAAATCTTAATGCGCTCATACGGCGAGTTTGCACACGTTTTCAAAACGAAGTGCAACACCGCTGCAGCTGCAAAAGAGAGGGAGACGGCGTGGGAGAACATTGCTGCTCAGGTCAATGATTAAGTTTAAATGTAGTCCTTTGCAATCACAATAATATTACAGGGGAAAACTGCTTGAATGGTAGCCTATTAATTTATTTCATTTAGGTGCAATCCCGCGGGGAGAAGCGCACTAGGCTGCAGTTTAGGATGAAATATAAAAACATTGTTCAAACAGGTAAGACCTCGGCATAATCTCATGGGGGTACCTCATTTTGATCATGTTTTACATTGTAAAGTAAATATTAAGTGGCTGTTTGACTGTGCAGTTGTTTTATCCCCAACATAATGCTGTTTTCACACACATAAATGTCTTCTCATCTATATCGTGTTCTGTTAAATAATTAAGCCTATTTAAACTTACACAGACTTCTACTCAGCCAACAGAAAGAAGGCAGATGCCCGTAAAACGAGCACACTTTTCTGACCGCCCTGCATACAGTTGCCTTACTCAAGTGCTCAGCGTCTCCGACATTGTACAAAAAACTTCCATTTGCAAAGAAACGCAGGGCAACACACAATATCTGCTGGGATGTGAGAGCATGACTACGATTGGTAATGTTGCAAATGTAAGGACGGATTAGGTTGTGTATGTAGATGATGGACTGTGATGTGAAACGGTACAGCTCAAAAAGATAATTGTGTGGAAATGCTAAAACATCTATGCGCGGTCTGATAACCATCTCCCAACGAATATTTAACTATCTGCGCAGTAATGCTGCATCTTCATCCACGGGATCATTATCAAAAGGACATGCCATGTTAGTGGAAAAAAGTCGCCACCTACTGTGCCTACATGGACTTCTAATATACTGACTCTGATTTTTTTTTAAATGACAGACGGCAGAACCAGGCTACGCCAAAACTTGCCTGCTGACTGAATGAATGAGGAAATCAAATGGAGTGTGTAGCTCTGAAAGAGGGCGGAGACAGAGAGAAACTGGAGGTTCATTGAGAAAAACCTGGTCCCGACCAGGTTAGGTTCATAGAGTCTGTTACTACGGTAACTGACCGAGAGCTTAAGTTACCTCGCTCTCTGAAACAGGCTAGAGTTACCCCTCTTTCTCTGGTTTGAGTTACCTCCCTTTTTGAAACGGAAAACTCAGAGTTTCCCTCATTTCAGGGTTAACAGACTCTGAGTTTTCACTAAACCTGCTTTGTGAAACGGACCCCTGGTGTGGAGACAAAAATAGCAACACTGCCTCCTTTCTTAAGTCTGTCAGAGCAATAAACATTGTATCCATCAAAGTCAATATCTGAATCAGAAACTTATTTCGTTAACCTAGTTTCAGATATTACAACAATGTCCACCTCAGTTGAATTAACCCATATTCGAACCATGTCCATTTTTGATAACAAGCTGCGTACATTAAGATGAATAATACTTAAACCAGACAGATGTTTAAAGTCAGCTGGGGTTGAAATACATTGCAGCTCAGGACCATGATTAGGCTGCACGTTACCAGACATAAGTAGTAATAAAACAATCAACCATTTCTGTTTAGCTATATTAAACCTTAGTGGTTTAATTAAAGTATCTCTCTTGGTATGTAGTCCTAATACAAAGACACAAGAAAGAGTAAAATTGTCTTTTAGAGCCATAAGGCTGAGCAGACGTGTTAAGTCCATAGCTTCAATGGTGAGAGTTAAAGGCTGGGGTAACAATGTAGAACCCAGCAGGCTGCACTGTCATAATGACAGGAGCGATCCCAATAGACCCGGGAATGCAGGACTATGGTTGAGCCGTAACGAGTCCTGACCAAAGAGCCCATGAGGAGGACAAATAAAAAACTGGCTTTGAGCAATATTGTCTCTCAGTTCCTAGCAACAAGTATGAAATAGCAGCTAGCACCGTAGCACAGTCTAGCTTTGTGAGCTGGGGATGACCGCCGTCGTCAGCCCGAAGGGAATCCTGTGCGTGACGTCACTCACTCAGTCACTCACTCAGTCACTCACTCACAACCAGGAAGTCAGAACCAGCAGAACAGCGCTGCGAATGAAATAGGCTAATTTAAAACCTAAGATGAGGACCAGTCTGGGTCTAGAATGATAACTTAAAACAGAGCAGCCAGGAAAGAAGCACTTCCCTTCATCATGCGAAGACTGAGCTTGTCAAAATCAGACAGTAATGTGTTGAAACCATTGGTTGACATCCAGCATCGTAGGGCTCCGGAAACCGTCAGGCAGAACGATAGGGTACTGCTGCCATGAACAAATTTAAAATCAGGACCATCCAGTATGAAAAACAATATATAACCCCTAGAATCAGAGGGAGAAATAAGCACTTCCCTTTGAAATGCGAGGTTTGGGCCCATCAGTAAAAGAGTGTCGATATGACAGCTTCACCACAGCAGGTCCACAGCACAGTTTTGCTGGATAGCAGGCTCCAGTGTTCCAATAGTCCAAGCAAATAATGTGATTTAAGTCCAGAGAGTCCACTAGGATTCCAGTTAGAATCAATCAACTTGTAGACTAAACTAAAGGTTGTCAGAATCAGCAAATGACACTTAAATCGCACTAGAATTAAAGACTAAAAACTCAGAAAAACACAGACAAACAAACGGAGACATGTAAAGACATGCTGCCATCTTGGAGAAGACAATGACCTTTGTACTAAGACCATTTGTTTGGTCTGTAGGACTGTCTCTGAACTGACTCTGACAGACTGTCTGTGTAGGACTGTCCTTGGATCCAGAGGTGTTAGCCAACTACAGAGACTGGAACACTTAATTGGCCTAAAAGGTTCTGCACTAAGCTAGTTTAAATCTTATTTATCTGATCGCTTTCAGTTTGTTCATTTCTTTCGAAGTTCCGCAAGGTTCTGTGCTCGGACCAATCATATTCCTCTATTTATGCTTCCCTTAGGTAGCATCATTAGAAATCACTGTCTCTGGATGGCATAGTTTCTCTGGATGGCATTGCTCTGGCCTCTAGCACTACCGTAAGAAACCTCGGAGTAATATTTGATCAAGATTTGTCTTTTAATTCTCATTTAAAACAAACCTCATGGACTGCATTTTTTCATCTGCGTAATATTGTGAAAATTAGGCCTATCCTGACCTGAAAAGATGCAGAAAAATTGGTCCACGCTTTTGTTACCTCAAGGCTGGATTACTGTAACTCTCTATTATCAGGTAGCTCTCGTAAGTCCTTAAAAACTCTCCAGCTAATTCAGAATGCAGCAGCACGTGTACTAACAGGAACTAAGAAACGAGATCATATTTCTCCTGTTTTAGCTTCTCTGCACTGGCTCCCTGTAAAATCCAGAATTGAATTTAAAATCCTACTGTTAACTTATAAAGCTCTAAATGGTAAAGCTCCGTCATATCTTAGAGAGCTCATAGTGCCTTATTATCCCACCAGAACACTGCGCTTTGAGAATGCAGGGTTACTCGTGGTCCCTAAAGTCTCCATAAGTAGATCAGGAGCCAGAGCCTTCAGCTATCAGGCTCCTCTCCTGTGGAATCATCTTCCTGTTACGGTCCGGGAGGCACTCTCTCCTTTGCTAACACTCATGTCCTGTTACTGCATCTCGCTAACTGGCCTCTACTGCATGTCACTAACATCATATCATATATTAATATGTACTTTCAACATATTGTACCACTATAGCTGTAATTATTATTATAATATTATTACTTTAATTAAATCTGCAGTGGGTACAAAGCCTGAAAACAGTTGATTTTTGAGTCTCATCTGAGTTAGGTTTCATTCGTCTCCACCCTGAGCCCCTCCTACTAGACGAGCATGCGAGTATTTTATCCTACTTGGTTCTATTTCTCTCTCTATGGGAGCCTCGGCTCTCCCTCACCACGCAGCAGGGTGAACACAGAGTCATGGTGAGGTGCAGAAACCTATTGTTTGTCTCAGACCACATGATTTACATTATGCTTAGAGGATATTAACTATTTTATTTATCAATCAATCAATCAAGCAATCAATCAATCAATTTTATTTATAAAGCCCAATATCACAAATCACAATTTGCCTCACAGGGCTTTACAGCATACGACATTCCTCTGTCCTTAAGACCCTCACAGCGGATAAGGAAAAACTCCCTAAAAAAAACCCTTTAACGGGGGAAAAAAATGGTAGAAACCTCAGGAAGAGCAACTGAGGAGGGATCCCTCTTCCAGGACGGACAGACGTGCAATAGATGTCGTACAGAACAGATCAACATGATAAATTAACAGTAATCCATATGACACAGGGAGAGAGAGAGAGAGAGAGAGAGAGCGAGAGAGAGATATGCAGGTAATGACAGTAGCTTACAACAACATTAATGGAAGTAATAATATTATAGTTATAGTTCTGGTTACTGCGGTACAATATGTTGAAAGTATGTATTAATACCTAGCAGTATACATGTGTGACAATAATCATATGTGTATAATAACAGAAGAAGTATGACTAATGACTAATGATGGCAGCAGCAGCAGGAGGCATCTGGCAGGACCACGGCAGCAGCACAACCACACACGTCATGCTGTCCAGGCACCGCTGTGATATGAGTTAATCTGAGAGACAGTGGAGCACAAAGGCTCCGGAGAAGAAGCCGAGTTAGTGACATCCAGAATGGCCGGGTTAGCTAGATGCAGTAATAGGATACGAGAGAGAGAGAGAGAGAGAGAGAGAGAGAGAAGGAGAGAAGGGGCCCGGTGTATTATAGAGGGGTCCTCCGGCAGACTAGGCCTAAGTCAGCCTAACTAAGGGCTGGTACAGGACAAGCCTGAGCCAGCCCTAACTATAAGCTTTATCAAAGAGGAACGTCTTAAGTCTAGTCTTAAATGTGGAGACGGTGTCTGCCTCCCGGACCGTAACAGGAAGATGATTCCACAGGAGCGGAGCCTGATAGCTGAAGGCTCTGGCTCCTGATCTACTTTTGGAGACTTTAGGGACCACGAGTAACCCTGCGTTCTCAGAGCGCAGTGTTCTGGTGGGATAATATGGCACTATGAGCTCTCTAAGATATGACGGAGCTTGACCATTTAGAGCTTTATAAGTTAACAGTAGGATTTTAAATTCAATTCTGGATTTTACAGGGAGCCAGTGCAGAGAAGCTAAAACAGGAGAGATATGATCGCGTTTCTTAGTTCCTGTTAGTACACGTGCTGCTGCATTCTGAATTAGCTGGAGAGTTTTTAAGGACTTACTAGAGCTACCTGATAATAGAGAGTTACAATAATCCAGCCTTGAGGTAACAAAAGCGTGGACCAATTTTTCGGCATCTTTTCGGATCAGGATAGGCCTAATTTTCGCAATATTACGCAGATGAAAAAATGCAGTCCGTGAGGTTTGCTTTAAATGAGAATTAAAAGACAAATCTTGATCAAATGTTACTCGTTTCTTACAGGGGCCAGAGCAATGCCATCTAGAGAAACTATGTCATCAGATAAAGAGTCTCTGAGTTGTTTGGGGCCAAGAACAATAACTTCAGTTTTGTCTGAATTTAACATCAGGAAATTGGTGCTCATCCAGGTTTTTATGTCTTTAAGGCAGTTATGGAGTTTAGTTAATTGATTACTTTCTTCTGGCTTCATCGATAAATACAACTGAGTATCATCCACATAACAATGGAAATTTATAGAGTGACTTCTAATGATGTTACCTAACGGAAGCATATATAGAGTAAACAGGATTGGTCCGAGCACAGAACCTTGCGGAACTCCAAAACAAACTTTAGTACGTAAGGATGGTTCATTGCGACGTCAACAAATTGAAAACAATCAGATAAATAAGATTTAAACCAGCTTAGTGCTGAACCTTTTAGGCCAATTAAGTGATCCAGTCTCTGCAGCAGAATTTGATGGTCAATTGTGTCAAGCGCCGCACTAAGATCTAATAAAACAAGTACAGAGACGAGTCCTTTGTCTGAAGCAATCAGAAGGTCATTTGTAATTTTAACTAGAGCTGTCTCAGTGCTATGATGCACTCTAAATCCTGACTGAAATTCCTCAAATAAATTATTATCCTGGAGAAAATCACACAGCTGGTCTGCGACTACTTTCTCAAGGATCTTTGACATAAAGGGAAGATTAGATATTGGTCTATAGTTGGCTAACACCTCTGGATCCAGGGTGGGCTTTTTTAGTAGAGGTTTAATTACAGCTACCTTAAAAGACTGTGGTACGTAGCCTGTTAATAAGGATATATTGATCATATCTAATATATGAGTGTTAACTAAAGGAAAGACCTCCTTAAGTAGCCTAGTTGGGATGGGGTCTAAGAGACACGTTGATGATTTGGATGAAGAAATCACTGCAGTCAATTCTTGAAGAGAAATTGGGGAGAAGCAATCTAAATATATATTAGATTTTACAGCTGTGTTTGAGGTTAGATAGGTACTATCTGAGGGCAAGAGGTCATGAATTTTGCCTCTAATAGTTAGAATTTTGTCATTAAAAAAGCTCATAAAATCATTACTGCTAAGGGCTAAAGGAATACAAGGCTCAATAGAGCTTTGACTCTCAGTCAGCCTGGCTACAGTGCTGAAAAGAAACCTGGGGTTGCTCTTATTGTCTTCTATTAGAGCTGAGTAATAGTTTGCTCTGGCATTGCGGAGGCCCCTCTTATAAGTTTTGAGACTGTCTGTCCAGATTAAACGAGATTATTCCAGTTTGGTTAATCGCCAATTCCTTTCAAATTTTCGCGATATTTGTTTTAACTTACGGGTTTGAGAGTTATACCAAGGAGCGAACTTTCTTTGCTTTTTTAACTTCTTTTTAAGAGGAGCTACAGAGTCGAGTGTTGTTCGTAGCGAGCCTATGGTGCTATCAACAAAATGATCAATTCGGAAGAGGTTAAAGTCGGCACGGGAAACCTCTGTTACTGAAGGTATTGGTATTGAATTTAACGACGAAGTAATCTTTTCCTTAAGTTTTGCGACAGCACTATCTGATAAACATCTAGTATAGTAACTGTTGCTGAGTGGCGTAATCGAGTAAAAAGAAATCAAAAGTAATCAGATAATGATCCGATAGCGAGGGATTCTGTGGAAAGACTTTTAGGTTATCAATTTCAATTCCATACGTCAGAACTAGATCAAGGGTATGGTTAAAACAATGAGTAGGTTCATGTACACCCTGACTGAAGCCAATGGAGTCTAATAATGAGATAAACGCGGTAGCCAGGGAGTCATTATAAACGTCGACATGAATGTTAAAATCGCCTACAATAATAACTTTATCTGATTTAAGAACTAAACTGGATAAAAACTCTGAGAATTCAGATACAAATTCAGAATACGGGCCAGGAGCATGGTACACTATAACAAATAAAAGTGGCTGCGAGGTTTTCCAGGTCGGATGTAAAAGACTAAGAACGAGGCTTTCAAATGAATTATAATCTAATTTAGGTTTAGGGCTGATTAACAGACTAGAGTTAAAAATGGCTGCAACTCCCCCTCCTCGGCCGCTGCCTCGAGGAATGTGGGTATTATTATGACTGGGAGGAGTGGACTCATTTAGACTGACATATTCATCTTGACACAGCCAGGTTTCAGTGAGACTGAGTAAATCAATATGATTATCTGATATTAATTGCGTTTACTAACACTGCTTTAGACGATAGAGACCTGATATTTAACAGTCCGCATTTAATTCTCCTGTTTTGTCTTTCTGTCACAGAAGAGGTTTTAATTTTTATGAGGTTGTTATGCACAACTCCTCTTTGTTTAATTTTAGATTTAGATAATTTAGGCGGTCGGGGGACAGACACCGTTTGTATAAAACTATTAAAACTATGGCTGGGTAACTGAACTAGAAGCTCAGAGAGGCGTTTAGGACTGCGACTCTGAGTCCTGGTCTCAACTCTGGGTTGTCAGGGATTTAAATTACTAATAAAGTTTGCCAGGTTCCTAGAAATGAGAGCAGCTCCATCCAAAGTGGGATGAATGTCGTCTCTCCTAATAAGACCAGGTTTTCCCCAGAAAGTTTGCCAATTATTAACAAAACCCACATCGTTTGCTGGACACCACCTGGACAGCCAGCGGTTAAATGATGACATGCGGCTAAACATGTCATCACTGGTCAGATTTGGGAGGGGTCCAGAAAACTACGGAGTCCGACATCGCTTTTGCATATTCACACCGAAGCAATATTAATTTTAGTGACCTCCGATTGGCGTAACCGGGTGTCATTGACGCCGACGTGAATAACAATCTTACTGAATCTACGTTTAGCTTTAGCCAGCAGCTTTAAATTTGACTCAGTGTCGCCCGCTCTGGCCCCAGGGATACATTTGACTATGGCCGCTGGTGTTGCTAACTTCACGTTCCTCAGAATAGAGCTGCCAATAACCAGAGTTTTATCCTCAGCGGGTGTGTCGCTGAGTGGGGAAAAGCGGTTGGAAACGTGAACAGGCTGGTGGTGAGCCGTGGGCTTCGGCTTGGAGCTGTGCTTCTGGCGAATCAGAACCCAACCTCCCGGCTGAACGGGAGTTATCGGAGGACAGTTAGCAGAGGCTAAGGCTAGGCTATGTGGCTCCGCACCGGCTACAGGGGACTGGCTAACTACCGCAGCTGCTGAATGGTTTTCCATGGTGCGGAGCCGCGCTTCTAATTCACTAAGCCTCGCCTCCAACGCAGCAAATAAGCTACACTTGTTACAATTACCACTGTCGCTAAAGGAGGCAGAGGCATAACTGAACATTTGACACACCGAGCAACAGAGAGCAGGAGAAGGAGAAGCCATGGCTAAGCTAATGTAGCTAACAAGGCTAAGAGCGTGCAAACAACAGCTAAGAGATTAGCGAGAAAGTCGTAGAAAGGAGGAGAGCTATAGGTGCTTAAACAGAACCAGTGTGGGTTATGACTTGAAGTAGACGTTAAAGCAACTGAGGTGAGAAAGCAGGCAAGTGGAATTCACCAGAGCAGTACAGAGACGCTGTCACAGAAACACCGGAAATGACACAACTCGCTTACCGCAATACGTCAGCACGTCGATCAATGAGGATTGAAGTTGTTGTAATGTAATGTTGCTCCAGTAGGTAACAATGCTTTAATGTTGTTGTAAGCTACTGTCATTACCGTCTGTCCTGTCTCTGTCCCTCTCTCTCTCTCTGTCTCTCTGTCTCTGTCTCTCTCTCTCTCTCTCTGTCTCTCTCTCTCTCTGTCTCATTGTGTCATATGGATTTTGTTTAATATATATATTAATGTATATATAGATCTCCTAGATGTATATGCACGTCTGTATATACAGTGGTGGGAAAAAAGTTTTCGGACGCCCCATGCATTTGTGAAATATTGCATTAAGAATCACTCTTAGGTCTTCAAGTGCAATTTCTTTTAGTACAGTCACAGCCAAAATACTAAATAAATCCTAAAAAAGCCATTAAAAACTTAAAATTGATTGGTTCCATAAAAATACATAAGAAATTTTGAGTATTGGGTCATTTTGGTACCAGTGATGAAGGTCGTTCTGTTTATTAAAAGACACAATTTTTGTTGACAAGCTTCGTGTCTACATAAAGCCAGCACATTTGAAAGTTCTTCAGACGCAAAAATGGCTAAAACAAGGAACCTAATGCAGGAAACACGCCTGAAGATAAAGATTCTCAGCCAGGAAGGGTACAGCTGCCGCCAGATAGCCAGGAAGTGCAGATGCAGTCCTTCAGCAGTTGGATACACTCTGCAGAAATACAGACGAACCAACAGCTTGGAAGACAAACCAAGATCTGGGCGTCCAAGGGTTTCTTCAGCAAGAAATGACCGCATCCTGATCCGCATGTGCAGGCAAAACCGCCGAATGACATCACAGGAGCTTCAGCAGCAGTGGTCAAACCAAACTGGTGTCCAGTGTTCCACCCGCACTGTACGTGGCTGACTTTTAGATCATGGCTTAAGGTCCTACAAGGCTATCAAGAAGCCCCTGATCAATGAGAGACAGAGGTTAGCCCGGCGTCGTTGGGCCCAGGCACACAAGAACTGGACAGCCAGGAATTGGAAGAAGATTTTGTGGTCAGATGAGTCCAGTTTCCAGCTTTATCTTCCTCCTACTAATGTGAGGGTACGAGAGAAGGCCAGGCGAAGCATTATCTCCAGCATGTACAGTACCTACTGTCAAGCATGGTGGAGGCAGTATCATGGTTTGGGGATGCATGAGTGCTGCTGGTGTTGGTCATCTCACTGTCTGTGATGGCACATTGAACTCTACCAAGTATTGTACCATTCTCCAAACCCACATGCTCCCTTCTGCGCGTGCACTGCTCCGTCGAGGTAAAAACTGGATGTTTCAACAAGATAATGCCCCTTGCCACACATCCAAGGCCAGTAGAACTTGGCTGCAGGAGCACAGTATCCAGGTCTTACAGTGGCCAACTCAATCCCCGGACATGAGCCCCATTGAAAATCTGTGGTGGATTATTAAAAGGTCTGTTTCAAAGCATAAACCAAAGAATTTAGAAGAATCAAAAGCAGTAATTCAAGAAGAATGGGACAAGATTACCCCTCAACAGTGTGAAAGGCTCGTGGGGAACATGCCAGCCAGGATTAGAGCTCTACTACGTGCCAATGGCAGGACTACTAAATATTAATTTGATGATGTGATGGTTTATTTATTTTTTGTTCAGTTTTGAACACATTCTCTGTTATTTGTTGACTTTGATACCGACAATGTTGAGAACTGACATATTGAAACTGTCATATAATTATATTATATGACAGTTAATTATATAACAGATAATTATATAATTTGTATTTGTTTGTATCTGTCTAATGCAGCCACACCTTTTGAAACACAAAAAAGATTTTTCCACAAATATTTCATGATAATATTTGAGATTGTGTAAAATTTTAAGGGTGTCCGAAAACTTTTTTCCACCACTGTACATCTAGGAAATCTATATATATATTAAATAAAAAGTAAATCAGTACAAAGAGATGGTTAAGGAAAAAATAAACAAATACTAAATAAAGGGTTAGGATTAGAGCACAGAATAAACTGTTAATGGAGATGTGACATGTGATTCAGAGGTTCACTTCCTGTTTTAACTGTTTAACTGTTGATCTGTTTATTGAAGTTTCTTCTACTTCCTGTTCTTGTACTTTTTGTTCGTAATATTTATGTAAAACATTTTATTTGTATTTTACATCACAAGAAATTTTAACTTTTCAAAAAAGACACAAAAAGTTGGTTGGCGATCTAACGCCTACATCTCCCACAATGCACCCGGTCCAGGAAATGACATAGCGCAGTCAGCGCAACCAGCGCAGCGCCGGAACCCCGCGCTGTCGGAGTGTTGTGGTGGAGCCAGCATGGCGGCTCCTCTGGAGGTGATAGTGAGCAGTGACTCCGGCTCTCAGATGTGGAACAGCACCGTGTTCGACCTGCACAGCGGCTCAAGCCTGCTGTCCTACCGGGGAGGGAACAGCTCTGCCCGGACACTGAGCGTCCTCGGCGGGGAGTACCTGCTGTCCGCCCAGCTGGGGAAGAACTTCATCAACGTGTGGGAGATCCAGAGGAAGGTACTGACCGTGTATCTGAACACACCTGCGGACACATGAACACACCTGCAGACACGTGAGCACAGCCGAACACATCTGCTGCACATCACCTCACTTACTTAGGGTCCACTGCGGGGACAGGTGGCGGGAAGCGTCTCGAGACACACGTGGATGCAGACAGACAAAGAAGCATCACCAAAGTCCATTTAGAAACCAGTTATTTTAAGCGCGAGGCACACCTGCGAGCACACCTACACCTGTAAAAACACTTAGCACCAACCAGCCGGGTCTGTTGGTCAATTCGGCGTCTGAATCATCAACTACGCTTATCTACCTGTGTTTTAATGGGATCTGTTGTCACAGACTCTGCTCAGCTCACTGCCGCCATGCTTTGTTTGATTTGGGCTGAAAAAGGACTAAGAACCAACACGTGCCAACTGATTTAACTCGTGACTTTTATGTGACCGACTTTAAATTAGAAATGAGATTATTTAACAGTCGGTGTGTTAATCAATTGATCAATCAATCAGTTTTATTTATAAAGGCCAATATCACAAATCACAATTTGCCTCACAGGGCTTTACAGCATACGACATCCCTCTGTCCTTATGACCCTCGCAGCTGATCAGGAAAAACTCCCCAAAAAATGTGTAGTTGTGTACGGAGGCCGGTTAGACGCATTTTGGGTCATGTTTGAATCATGTAAACAGTCTCCGACACACCTCCATATATTAACTACACTTGTTACACTACATGACTCTGTGTGTGCGTGTGTGTGTGTGACGTGATGTCCAGGACCAGCTGCAGCAGAAGGTGGTGTGTCCAGGTGTGGTCACTTGTCTGACCGCATCACCTAACGGACTCTTCCTCGCTGCTGGAGTCGCTGAGGCTGTTTACCTGTGGGAGGTGAGTTGGCTAGTTACATGATATCGTACAGTCCAGATTCTGGTCATGGTCCTGGTCTGGACCCAGGTCTAGGGTTCTTCTGATCCAAGCTGACCCAATACAACTGTGAATCTTCTTTTGTACCTTAAAATCAAGGTGAAATCAGGTGCTCTGTTCACAAACGTCACTGTGTCTACCTCCTCTTCTCTGATTGGTTCAGGTGTCCACAGGTAAGCTGCTGTCTGTCCTCAGTCGTCACTATCAGGATGTCACCTGTCTGAAGTTCACAGACGACAGCAGCCATTTTGTTTCTGGAGGAAAAGACAACCTGGCTCTGGTGTGGAGTCTGTCCAGGTAACTCACACCTGAACTCACACCTGGACATTCACCTGGGGCCTCATTCATAAATGTGGCGTACGCCCAGAAGGTGGCATACGCCACTTTCTACGCGAACTTTGGGATTTATAAAGATCAAACTTGACGGGAAAATAAGATAAGATAAACTTTATTGATCCCAGAATTGGGAAATTCACATATCACAGCAGCTCAAAGCACAGGCAGAAAGTGGAGAGTGACAATGTATACTAAGGAGAAGAAATCAAGATTAAAGAAAATATAATATGTGTGTGCAGTGTTTCCCACAGGATTTTGGGAAACTATTGGGGGGGGGACATCCCTGAACATTGTAAATTGAAATGAATTTGTATACAAAATGTGCAGAAAGGTAAAATCAGCAAGTTTTGAAAAAGTATTGCAATTTAATTTTGTCTTTAATGTTATTATCTTATATTAACTTTGCAATATGATTATCTTATATAATGTTATTACTATCCTAAAACATTCTCCAGGTCCTCTGTAACTCTGCAGGACTTATTTCCACCCTGCCCAGCAGCAGTACCGTGGCGAACGGTCCCTAACTGCGGGGAGAGCGGAGCAGGCTTCCCCAGAGGTCCGCCGCTTTTCCCGGTCCCTCTTCTCCACACTTTAGGCTCTAGTTTTGCAGACCGGGCGAGGTGGAGGCACAGCGCACCTGTGCTTCGCCAACTGGGTGTGGCCAGGCGGATTTTGCAAGTTTGGCACACCGTGCGCGCTGGCGCAGCTACTCCTCTATCCCACCTCCGTCCCTCCTACCTGTGCAAGTCGGAAAGAGGGAGGAGAGAAGGCGTGGAGTGGGTTTTACACACAACACACCAATCAAATGAGCCCCTCTCCTCACCCTTAAATGTGCCGCCCGAAGGCGTAATGAGAGTTTACTCAATTCTCCATTGCAGAAGAGAGCAGCAGCGTCAGACAGCCAAACTTCTCCCAGGAGGAAACTGATGTTTTGGTCCGGGAGGTCCAAGCTCACAGTGTCCAAATATACTGAACTGTGAGCAGACCTCCACGGGCTGATGATGCAAAGGTAGCCTGGGAGGAGGTCACCACAATTGTAAATCAATGATGCGTTTCTCTCATGTGCACGCTCTCTCTTTCTCTCTCGCAGTCTCACTCTGTTTCTTTTCTTTTGACTTTTCTAAGATGACAGATGCTGAATATATACTCCCTATCTGATGCTGTGGCTGTTTGTGGTTGGCTGAGAGGGATGTGAACTCATTAGTTTGCAGCTGTTTAATCAAATCAGGTTGGGTTTCCATTACGCGTGCCAAACATGCCAAACAGTGCCAATCCCCTTTGATCTGACATCAGATGTGACGGGACAGTCGATATAGAGATACATTTATGTGCGGATTGCAGATAGTTGCATTGAATAGTGTTTTTTTTGGGTATTTATTGCATCGTTAATGTGCCTGATATTCTGGAAACCTGCCTGTGAGGTTTTGGTGACGTGTGCGTACTGTCTGCCAGTCAGCCAAACTTCGGCTTACACCGGCTGTGCTCCGCCTGCGCTGACAGTAGACCTGGCTTTTAACACACCTTCGGCGAAGCCTTTTGGCACGAAACTGTCACTGTGCCAAGCTGGATCTGTCGACACCTCCCCCTGCTGCGCCGCCACACCCATCTCAGCGCACCTCGGTCTGCCAAACTACCAAACTGAGCGCGCCTCGGGTTGCGCTGCTCGAAAGTAGCTCTGCGCGGGGTTCGCCACCCTGCGCTGTGCTGGGAAACTAGAACCCTTTGACTTATTTCTACCCAGCCGACAGTGGGACTTATATTCATTGTGCCGACAGTGGCTTGGAAAACCACCCATAACCGTGTCACACGGCGAAGAGGGAAGAGGGAAGGCGGCTGGAGTTCCTCCAACATTTGCGGTTAGATTATCATATTTTTTTACTGACAAAAACATAGGCTGCTTCGGCTGATTTTTTTTTTTTTTTTTTATGCGCACATGTGCCCCTAAGTATTTTTTACAGTTTGCACACATGTATTTTTAGTCGAGTGAAACGCTCGCACTGTCGAGCGCTGGATCTGACAGCCTGAGCACATCGGCACAAAATGCTACGGCGTTCGAGCTATTATTTATATCATGAGAAGTCAATACATTTGGCAGCCTCAATCTTTTATTTAGAAACTATGGCGGGCCGCCATAGTTTTCATTAATTAATGGGAAACACTGGTGTGTGTGTGTGTGTGTGTGTGTGTGTGTGTGTGTGTGTATTCTCACACACACACACACACACACACACAAACACGCACACCAGGATAGTCAGTGTTTGCGATAAGGTGTTACAGTAATTTAACAGGTTTTAGCAGGAAAAGAGTCACAAAATGTTATTACATTTACAACCAATCAATCAATATGATATAACATTGACAGTGTCACCTAACAAGCCACCGAAACAAACACCCCCGCGCACGTTCAGTGTATTTCCATTAACACACCTGTGACTTCTACACCATGTCTCGTCCTGCTTCTGTGTCCTGAGGCTGTCTATAAACAGTGGAAATCAATACATCCGTCCCCTCAGCTGTGATCGATACATCCGTCCTCTCAGCTGTGATCGATACATCTGTCCTCAGCTGTGATTGATACATCCGTCCTCTCAGCTGTGATCGATACATCCGTCCTCAGCTGTGATCGATACATCCGTCCTCTCAGCTGTGATCGATACATCTGTCCTCAGCTGTGAGTGATACATCCGTCCTCTCAGCTGTGATCGATACATCCGTCCTCTCAGCTGTGATCGATACATCTGTCCTCAGCTGTGAGTGATACATCCGTCCTCTCAGCTGTGATCGATACATCCGTCCTCTCAGCTGTGATCGATACATCCGTCCCCTCAGCTGTGATCGATACATCTGTCCTCAGCTGTGATCGATACATCTGTCCTCAGCTGTGATCGATACATCCGTCCCCTCAGCTGTGATCGATACATCTGTCCTCAGCTGTGATCGATACATCCGTCCTCTCAGCTGTGATCGATACATCTGTCCTCAGCTGTGATCGATACATCCGTCCTCTCAGCTGTGATCGATACATCTGTCCCCTCAGCTGTGAGTGATACATCCGTCCCCTCAGCTGTGATCGATACATCCATCCTCTCAGCTGTGATCGATACATCCGTCCCCTCAGCTGTGATCGATACATCCGTCCTCTCAGCTGTGATCGATACATCCGTCCCCTCAGCTGTGATCGATACATCCGTCCTCTCAGCTGTGATCGATACATCCATCCTCTCAGCTGTGATCGATACATCCGTCCTCTCAGCTGTGATCGATACATCCGTCCTCTGTACGGCTTCTTCTCCGGAGCCTTTGTGCTCCACTGTCTCTCAGATTAACTCATATCACAGCGGTGCCTGGACAGCGTGACGTGTGTGGTTGTGCTGCTGCCGTGGTCCTGCCAGATGCCTCCTGCTGCTGCTGCTGCCATCATTAGTCATTAGTCATACTTCTTCTGTTATTATACACATATGACTATTGTCACACATGTATACTGCCAGGTATTAATACATACTTTCAACATATTGTACCACAGTAGCCAGAACTATAACTATAATATTATTACTTTCAATAATGTTGTTGTAAGCTACTGTCATTACCTGCATCTCTCTCTCTCTCTCTCTCTCTCTCTCTCTCTCTCTCTCTCTGTCTCATTGTGTCATACGGATTACTGTTAATTTATCATGTTGATCTGTTCTGTACGACATCTATTGCACGTCTGTCCGTCCTGGAAGAGGGATCCCTCCTCAGTTGCTCTTCCTGAGGTTTCTACCATTTTTTCCCCGTTAAAGGGTTTTTTGGGGAGTTTTTCCTGATCAGCTGTGAGGGTCTTAAGGACAGAGGGATGTCGTATGCTGTAAAGCCCTGTGAGGCAAATTGTGATTTGTGATATTGGGCTTTATAAATAAAATTCAATTGAATTGAATTGTCCCCAGCTGTGATCAATACATACAGTTCATGAATCTCAAATCAGGTTCTGTGTGTGTGTGTGTGTGTGTGTGTGTGTGTGTGTGTGCGTGCTGACTCGTTTTCTGTTTGTGTGTTTCAGTGTGATCCAGGTGGATTTAAGCCACACCCCCGAGCCGCGTCACGTCCTGTCTCGTCACTCTCTGCCAATCACAGACCTGCACTGTGGCCTAATGGGAGCTCAAGCCCGAGTTGCAACGGCGTCCTTAGACCAGACTGTCAAGGTGAGTTTATACAACGCCTGCACAGGTGCAGACACACACACATACACACATACACACAGAGTCTGATCTCAGTGACCTCTAAAATTCGGTACGTCTGATTCATCAGCAGAGTTGTTTATGTTTACTGTGTACTAACTAACAAACAAACACAGATAAACCCTGTTCAGTATCTTATCAAATAAAGTTTATAATGCTGTCATTAAGCGTGTGCGACAGGCGGACTGTCACGGCGCCCACACTCCGCAGCAGCTTCAGTTACTGTGGTCACCAGACGTATCGACACCCGAGGACAGTTTGGTGACTGACAGGAAACAGTTTGCTGACTGACAGGAAACAGTTTGTTTACTGACAGGAAACAGTTTGCTGACTGACAGGAAACAGTTTGTTGACTGACAGGAAACAGTTTGCTGACTGACAGGAAACAGTTTGACTGACGGGAAACAGTTTGACTGACAGGAAACAGTTTGTTGACTGACGGGAAACAGTTTGACTGACAAGAAACAGTTTGTTGACTGACAGGAAACAGTTTGACTGACAGGAAACAGTTTGTTGACTGACAGGAAACAGTTTGTTGACTGACGGGAAACAGTTTGTTGATTGACAGGAAACAGTTTGACTGACGGGAAACAGTTTGTTGACTGACGGGAAACAGTTGGACTGACAGGAAACAGTTTGACTGACGGGAAACAGTTTGTTGACTAACAGGAAACAGTTTGCTGACTGACGGGAAACAGTTTGCTGACTGACGGGAAACAGTTTTGATGATTGACAGGAAACAGTTTGTTGACTGACGGGAAACAGTTTGCTGACTGACGGGAAACAGTTTGTTGACTAACAGGAAACAGTTTGCTGACTGACGGGAAACAGTTTTGCTGACTGACAGGAAACAGTTTGTTGACTAACAGGAAACAGTTTGCTGACTGAAGGGAAACAGTTTGCTGACTGACAGGAAACAGTTTGTTGATTGACAGGAAACCGTTTGTTGACTGACAGGAAACAGTTTGTTGATTGACAGGAAACAGTTTGTTGACTGACAGGAAACAATTTGCTGACTGACAGGAAACAGTTTGCTGACTGACAGGAAACAGTTTGCCGACTGACAGGAAACAGTTTGTTGACTGACAGGAAACAGTTTGCTGACTGACATGAAACAATTTGCTGACTGACAGAAAACAGTTTGCCGACTGACAGGAAACAGTTTGCTGACTGACAGATAACAGGTTGCTGACTGACAGGTAACAGTTTGCTGACTGACAGGTAACAAGGCTATTCAAGAGAAGGCTGAGACATGGGGTCAAACATGGGGGCATTGCACATGTGTGGTAAAATCTCGTCTGCACTTCCTCAAAGGCTCAGTAGATGGCATGAAACCGCAGAATAAGGGGAATGTTTGTTTCATGTCACTGAGGTGCCCACAGTCGGTCCTGGGTCGTAATGTGTCATTCACCGCTGGGTCTTGGGTTTCAAAACATCGCTCAATTTGAATATCAGTGCGCAATAAAACAAGTGTACAAGTGTGCACTTGTAGGCTCAGTAGTGTTACTACTGTCAACGTATATTTGCCAAAAAAACAACAACATAGAAACTCATCGCAACAGAAACAGCCACTACTGTTTTAGTACACGCTCCAGATGTGCAGCCAAAGCGCATAAGCTCCTGTTAAATTTGTGCTATAGAGAAGTATATTAAAAGGCAAAGGTGTGTTATTTGCACAATGATAGCAACACATATATTCAATAGTAAATGCAGTTATAGTGCAGGAAGGAAAAAAAGCTCAAGGGGCTCAGAATTGCATTCAAAACAAGGAGTACCAGGATGACAAGCTGGATGGTTTTCTTAGAGCATTGCTTTGGGGGACATAACTCTTCTGTTGGACTGGTTAATTAGAGAGGCAGTTTACACATCAATAAAAGTACAGATGAATATAAGAGTACTGACAAAAGTCTGTTTGTGTAACATCCAGCCATTTATTTGATCAATGCACTTGTTTCAATTCCAGATGTTTATATTCAGTTCAACAAAGTTGACAAGAATTTTCTTTACAGCAGAATATCCAGAAAGAATATATCCTCACAGTAGGCTATCATAATACAAACAAGACTAGCACAACAAGCCATTAACAATACTAATAGAAAAGTGTGCAACTGTGAGAAATCACAAGTGCAGTCCATTTAATCTATTGGACCATACTCACTGGATGGAAAGTCAAAAATACGGTACAAGGTCAAAGTATAAAAGTGAAAAAATAAACTTTCCCGCTTTAGGACATTTCTACAGCTCATCCTCTATAACCAGTTGTTTCTGTTAATCAATGAGGGAATGAGTGCAAAGCTAACTGAACCTCATGTTACATAAATAAAGATAAATTACCATTTACACAAAAAAGACAATACACTGAAAGAAAGAACATTAGCTCTGATGTGCAACCAAGTTTTCAGTTCAGTTTCACTACTTTGTTGATGCCTATAGTTACCCTAAGGGCAAGTCAACCAGCTGCTTGACTGGTGTATCCACTGTCTAAATGAGTCAACTTAAAAATAAAATAAAAAATGTGCCAAATGTGGACCTAGGAACACAGTTGTACACTATTAACCAATTGATGTGGCTCTTTTGGCCGACTTGTTGTCATGCTGTACTTCCACAGACCCAGCTGATGTCCGATTGACCAGCATATGAAGCCTTAACATTGCCAACCCTTTAACCACTCTGCTGGAGATTCTGTGGCAGACAGGAAGCCATTCAGTCTGTCTGTCAAGAGTGACCATCACTTGACCAATGGGGTCATCAGGTTTTAACAAGGCTGACACAGACTTCTGCATTAATTCATACAGGGAAAGATGGTAGTCATGCATGCGCTTGCTGGGATGTTTCAGACCACCTCTGCTTTGGATTATGGTCAACAAAGATGGGTCATCACTGTGTGTTGTGGCATAGCTGTGGTCTGTGGAGCTAGAGCTCTGAACAGTTGACAGAAGTCACTGCAGATCTCACATGAGCCTTGTCTCAGTTCTTTAAATATGGCCCAACCTGTGAGATAGTATAGTGTTTGGGCTGTGATAAATGGCAGTGGGGGTACTGGGTTGGCTAAACAAGCCTCGGGGATCTCCACTGGTTCCCTAAGTCCTTCCTTTTCCTTTCTCATGTGGTCACTGTACTCAATTAGAGTAGCACAATCATCAGTGCCACACTTCTCAAAATAGGTTAGTGTTATCAGCTTAAGACGTGCACGACACTGTTTAGCTTGAGGATGCATGTTGTTGTTGCATCTCAGCTGTGAGTGCAGGTTCTCATTTGCATCAGTTGACACTCGCCCAGTGAGAAAGAAGGACATATTAAGGGAACCAGTGCCCACGAGGTGTGACACCCAGTTTGGGTTTGGGGGTATGAATGATGCAGGTACATGCTGTAGATGTTGACACATGACAGACGGGAAGTTAGAGAACCAGCAAGCACCAACATAGTGGATGTTGCCATCCGAACACCTGTGTGGCTTGGTATCCAGTGGCTCAGAACTAGGGATGCACCGAAATGAAAATTTGTGGCCGAAGCCGAATAAAATTAAACGCTTGGCCGAATACCGAATGCTGGTGTTTAGTTTTTGCAGATGAACCCCCTCCAGATTAGTGTTGTCACAGTACCAAAACTGGGACCCACAGTACGATACCAATGAAAATATCATGGTTCTGAGTAGTATCACGATACCACAGCGAAAATGAGGCAGATGTGCCTTTTGTCATTTATAAAAAGATAAATCACTTTTCTATAATACATCAATGATATTTCAATGGAATAATTACTTATTGACTTATTCATACTTCAAAAACAGCATCAATAAATGATTTACATAGGGGGGATCAAAATAAAATAAATAAATAAAATCAAAATCAACCAGCCACCCTCCTCCCCTGATAAGTAAAGAACAGTCCCTTCATAAGTAAAGAACAGTCCCTAAAGTGCGGTGAGGTTTGTGGGCCGTTACCTGCCACAAAGAGAGAAATGTGAACGGCTCGTTTCTCCTCTGACACGTCACATACCTGTGTTAGGCTGGCTCGGCTGTTCAGGTACTTTTGGGCAGTCATGACACCAAGAAGAGGAAATTATTAGACCTGGAGCCTTCTCCGTCGCCGGTAAGCCTTATCTTGCGCCGCGGAGCACTATGGCCGCAGCGGCATATCAAGTGCCAGGTGGCCAGCCCGTGCCATTATTGGACGCTGTATGGACACTCACCCTCTTGCGATTGGACTTTGAACTTATCCCACAGTAGTGGTACCTGAGGTACTGTAGTACTACGGTACTCAAACATTATGTTATCATATGTACGGTGGTGTTTTAGTGCCGCAGTCTACCGTTGTACCAGTATACCCTGCAACACTACTCTAGATAGTTCAGTATTGTATTCTTTGCAAACCACTTTTCTTCTATCACTCTTGAACACTTTGACGACACTTTTACTCCGTCCGTCACCGCACGCTGTTTGATTGCGTCATCAAACACGCCGCTATTATTCGGCCTTGCTTTTCACTTATTCCTCTGAATACCGAATGTGTTTTTATTGCAATATTCGGCCGAATATATTCGGTTATCGAATATTCGGTGCATCCCTAGTAATCAGTCTCACCTGTTGAATCAGTCTCACCTGTTGAATCAGTCTCACCTGTTGAATCAGTCTCACCTGTTGAATCAGTCTCACCTATGTAATCAGTCTCGGCTGTTGAATCAGTCTCACCTGTTGAATCAGTCTCACCTGTTGAATCAGACTCACCTGTTGAATCAGTCTCACCTGTTGAATCAGTCTCACCTATGTAATCAGTCTCGGCTGTGTAATCAGTTTCACCTGTTGAATCAGTCTCACCTGTTGAATCAGTCTCACCTATGTAATCAGTCTCGGCTGTTGAATCAGACTCACCTGTTGAATCAGTCTCACCTGTGTAATCAGTTTCACCTGTTGAATCAGTCTCACCTGTTGAATCAGTCTCACCTATGTAATCAGTCTCGGCTGTGTAATCAGTCTCACCTGTTGAATCAGTCTCACCTATGTAATCAGTCTCGGCTGTTGAATCAGTCTCACCTGTGTAATCAGTCTCACCTGTTGAATCAGTCTCACCTATGTAATCAGTCTCGGCTGTTGAATCAGACTCACCTGTTGAATCAGACTCACCTGTTGAATCAGTTTCACCTGTTGAATCAGTCTCACCTGTTGAATCAGTCTCACCTATGTAATCAGTCTCGGCTGTTGAATCAGTCTCACCTGTGTAATCAGTTTCACCTGTTGAATCAGTCTCACCTATGTAATTAGTCTCGGCTGTTGAATCAGACTCACCTGTTGAATCAGTCTCACCTGTGTAATCAGTCTCACCTATGTAATCAGTCTCGGCTGTGGAATCAGTCTCACCTGTTGAATCAGTCTCACCTATGTAATCAGTCTCACCTGTTGAATCAGTCTCACCTGTGTAATCAGTTTCACCTGTTGAATCAGTCTCACCTATGTAATTAGTCTCGGCTGTTGAATCAGACTCACCTGTTGAATCAGTCTCACCTGTGTAATCAGTCTCACCTATGTAATCAGTCTCGGCTGTGGAATCAGTCTCACCTGTTGAATCAGTCTCACCTATGTAATCAGTCTCACCTGTTGAATCAGTCTCACCTATGTAATCAGTCTCGGCTGTGTAATCAGTCTCACCTGTTGAATCAGTCTCACCTTTTGAATCAGTCTCACCTGTTGAATCAGTCTCACCTGTGTAATCAGTCTCGGCTGTTGAATCAGTCTCACCTGTGTAATCAGTCTCGGCTGTTGAATCAGACTCGGCTGTTGAATCAGTCTCACCTGTGTAATCAGTCTCGGCTGTTGAATCAGTCTCACCTGTGTAATCAGTCTCACCTGTTGAATCAGACTCACCTGTTGAATCAGTCTCACCTGTCTCAGGTGATGATCTCAGTTCAGTTTTAAACCCATTGAGTTTATAAAGTTACAGATTTTTAACATGTGAGAAACATGTTACAGTTGACATGTCTTGAACATGTGTCACAGTAAACTGTAATATACTGTCATATGTATGTAGTGTAACTGTAATCTATTACTTTACAGTAACTTCATGCTGTTGAGTTTTAAAGTGAAACTTGGACCAATCAGATTGTGACTGTGTCTGGTCTCAGATCCCTTTTTAATTCTGGTAAAATCCCCTCTGACATAAATCACAGGAGGCGGAGTCTCAGTAATGACATCATAACAGATGGTCAGGAGGTGTTGAACAGGAGCCGAGGCGTCGCCGTTGCTCGTACTTTAAATCATCTGGTCCTTAAGTGGAATCTGGAACCAAAACAGAGTCCACGCTCTGCAGCGCCAGCAGCTCCATCACGGCGAGGGGAGGGGGGCTGGGTCAAAGGTCAGCTGGCAGCAGAGACGCATCACTTCCTCTTGTCATCTCTGAAACTCTCCACACGCCTCTCTCTGATCACAACATTATTTAAACAGGAGAGTCGTCATGATGTCATCAATGACAGGAAGAACCTCAGTCCCATGATGCTTTAAGCTGCCACGCAGAAAACACATGATCAGATACATATTGATAACTGATGACTGATCAGTAACTGATTACTGATCAGTAACTGACTGATCAATGACTGATGACTGATCAGTGACTGACTGATCAGTAACTGATGACTGATCAGTGACTGACTGATCAGTAACTGATGACTGATCAGTAACTGATGACTAATCAGTAACTGATGACTGATCACTAACTGATTACTGATCAATAACTGATTACTGATCAATAACTGTTTACTGATTAGTAACTGATTACTGATCAATAACTGTACTGATTAGTAACTGATTACTGATCAGTAACTGATGACTGATCAATGACTGATGACTGATCAGTAACTGATGACTAATCAATAACTGATGACTAATCAGTAACTGATGACTGATCACTAACTGATTACTGATCAGTAACTGATTACTGATCAATAACTGTTTACTGATTAGTAACTGATTACTGATCAATAACTGATGACTGATCAATGACTGCTGACTGATAAGTAACTGATGACTGATCAGTAACTGATGACTGATCAATGACTGACTGATCAGTAACTGATGACTGATCACTAACTGATTACTGATCAATAACTGTTTACTGATTAGTAACTGATGACTGATCAATGACTGACTGATCAGTAACTGATTACTGATCAGTAACTGATTACTGATCAGTAACTGTTTACTGATTAGTAACTGATTACTGATCAATAACTGATGACTGATCAATGACTGATAACTGATAAGTAACTGATGACTGATCAGTAACTGATGACTAATCAACAACTGATGACTGATCACTAACTGATGACTAATCAATAACAGATGACTGATCAGTAAGTGATGACTGATGACTTATCAGTAACTGATGACTGATCAGTAACTGATGACTAATCAGTAACTGATGACTGATCACTAACTGATGACTAATCAATAACAGATGACTGATCAGTAACTGATTACTGATCAATAACTGTTTACTGATCAGTAACTGATTACTGGTCAATAACTGATGACTGATCAATGACTGCTGACTGATAAGTAACTGATGACTGATCAGTAACTGATGACTAATCAATAACAGATGATTGATCAGTAACTGATTACTGATCAATAACTGTTTACTGATCAGTAACTGATTACTGGTCAATAACTGATGACTGATCAATGACTGCTGACTGATAAGTAACTGATTACTGATCAGTAACTGATTACTAGGGATGTCCCGATCCGATATTCAGATCGGTATCGGCCGCCGATATTAGCAAAAAATGGGCATCGGCGTCGGATCGGACTGCATGGAAAAATGCAGATCCAAGAACTCCGCTCCAGGTTTTCCGGCCAGCCCAGCGCTCCGCGATTCAAGCAGTCCATTCCAGTGATCCGCTCCAGCTCTTACTATCAGTCCACCAGGCCAGCATGCAGACGGCAGACACACACGGAGGGTAGGGTGGGAAGAGTAGCAGTCAATTTAGCTAAATGACTTGATTTGTTTTCTGCTCTGGTTTTTTGAGAGTGATATTTTTATTTGGTTTACACTCTTACTGTTTAAGTAAAGAGCACTGATGGCACTGTTTTGGGCACAATTAGTGAAACTGGAGCCATGGATGGACTACAGAAACACTACTAAAATAACTGAAAAGGAAAGGCTGCATTGTTTGTTAAATGTCAACAATGTCTTGTGGTGTTAATCTATTTTTATTTATTAGGGGGCCAAAGCACAAGTGTGTGGAGTCTTGCTGCTATTTTAATTTCAGTGTTAGATATTTTAAAGATTTCTTGTGTTGATCTATTTTCTGTTTATTAAGGGGCCAAAGCAGCCAAAGCAAACCAGCTATATTTTTTATTTAATGTTAATGTTCAAGTTTAAAGTTTGTTTATTTAACCCTGTTAACAATAAACAGGTCAGTTTCTCATACCAACTGTTGTGGATCATTCTAACTAATCCGATTAAGTAGTTGTTCTTGTTAGAGTAATATCGCTTGATCAAACCTTTTCTAACATGACTGACAACAAAATAAGTGAATATGACTAATCAATAACTGATTACTGATCAGTAACTGATGACTGATCAATGACTGATGACTGACAAACTGAGGCTGTTTGTTGTTTTTATTTTGCTTGTGTTGTTAACGTGCACCTCTCCGTCACATCAGTCTGATGTATTGATCTGTGATAAGTTTAAGTTTATTTCCTTTATTAATCCCCCTGAGGGGAAATTCAATGTTTTCACTCTTGCTTGTCAGTTACACACAGGTCTGAAACACACACACATGCACAAACAGGACCTATACATGCACAAAGTGGAGAGATGTCAGAGTGAGGGGGCTGCCCTTTGGTCAGGCACCCCAAGTAGTTGGGGGGTTCGGTGCCTTGCTCAAGGAGGTGAACTGGCACCTCTCCAGCCACCAGTCCACGCTCCATATTTGGTCCGGACAGGGACTCGAATAGGCGACCTTCCGGTTCCCAACCCAAGTCCCTATGGACTGAGCTACTGCCGCCTACTGATCTGATTGTCCTAGCAGTAAAGAGTCTGTAAATAGCAACATGTTTATTATTGATGACATCACTTCCCCTTCCTGCTGACGTCTGCGTGTTCACAGGGTAAATAAAAACAGTTTCATATGACAGAAGAACTTTGAGGCTGACGAGGATCAGACAGGTCACCTGACCGTACAGACACTGACTGGCGTACCTGTGCGTCAGGTGAGCATCAGCTGCTGCCACCCAGCTGGTTTGAACCAGGAGCATGTGGTGATGTCACTGTGTAGGTGACTTGTGCGGATTGAATGTTGGTCATGATGCGTCTGTGACATCCCGCGTTTGGTCAACGACACGTTTTAGGTCCAGTTACCTTAAATACTGTGTGTGTGTGTCCATCTGTCCTTCCAGGTGTGGGAGCTGTCCTCAGGTGAGCTGCTCCTGTCCGTCCTGTTTGACGTGGAGATCATGTCTGTGACCTTTGACCCCTGCGAGTACTTCCTGTTCTGTGGAGGCAGCGATGGAAACATTTTCCAGGTGTCTCTGTGCAGCCAGGTGGGTCTCACTCCTCACTGTATGTCCTCTGTCTGACCCTTCTACATCTGACTGTCCTACATCCTAATGTCCCACCATCCTACTGTCCCACCATCCTACATCCTAATGTCCCACCATCCTAATGTCCCACCATCCTACTGTCCCACCATCCTACATACTACTGTCCCACCATCCTACTATCCTACATCCTTCTGTCCCACCATCCTACATCCTACTGTCCACCATCCTACTGTCCCACCATCCTACATCCTACTGTCCCACCATCCTACTGTCCCACCATCCTACTGTCCCACCATTCTACTGTCCCACCATCCTACTGTCCCACCATCCTACATCCTACTGTCCCACCATCTTACTGTCCCACCATCCTACTGTCCCACCATCCTAATATCCTACATCCTTCTGTCCCACCATCCTACATCCTACTGTCCCACCATCCTACTGTCCTACCATCCTACATCCTTCTGTCCTCCTTCTTACATCCTACTGTCCTACCATCCTACTGTCCTCCTTCCTACATCCTACTGTCCTACCCTCCTACATCCTACTGTCCCACCATACTTCTGTCCTACATCCTTCTGTCCTACCATTTTACTGTCCTACATCTCACTGTCCTCCCAACGTACATCCTTCTGTCCTACCATCCTACATCCTACTGTCTGATATTCTACATTCTATTGTCCTACATCCTACCATCCTGCATTATACCAAGTTAAACCCTTCCTGTGTCTCAGGTCCTTCATTTAGTCCAGCCTTACACAGAGACTCAAGAGTTCATCAGTGTCAGTTTGTCCTTGTTTTTTTTAGACGTTAATGAGCTTGTTAATCAGAGATGCTCTGTCTGCTCCCGAAATATCAATCAATCAATCAATTTTATTTATAAAGCCCAATATCACAAATCACAATTTGCCTCACAGGGCTTTACAGCATACGACATCCCTCTGTCCTTATGACCCTCACAGCTGATCAGGAAAAACTCCCCAAAAAACCCTTTAACGGTGAAAAAACGGTAGAAACCTCAGGAAGAGCAACTGAGGAGGGATCCCTCTTCCAGGACGGACAGACGTGCAATAGATGTCGTACAGAACAGATCAGCATGATAAATTAACAGTAATCCACATGACACAATGACACAGAGAGACAGAGAGAGAGAGAGACAGAGAGAGAGACAGAGAGAGACAGAGAGAGCGAGAGAGAGAGATGCAGGTAATGACAGTAGCTTACAGCAACATTAATGAAAGTAATAATATTATAGTTATAGTTCTGGCTACTGTGGTACAATATGTTGAAAGTATGTATTAATATTTGGCAGTATACATGTGTGACAATAATCATATGTGTATAATAACAGTAGAAGTATGACTAATGACTAATGATGGCAGCAGCAGCAGGAAGCATCTGGCAGGACCACGGCAGCAGCACAACCACACACGTCACGCTGTCCAGGCACCGCTGTGATATGAGTTAATCTGAGAGACAGTGGAGCACAAAGGCTCCGGAGAAGAAGCCGAGTTAGTGACATCCAGAATGGCCGAGTTAGCAAGATGCAGTAATAGAATACGAGAGAGAGAGAGAGAGAAGGTGAGAAGGTGCCCGGGGAAAAAACCAGCTTAGTGCAGAACCTTTTAGGCCAATTAAGTGATCCAGTCTCTGTAGCAGAATTTGATGGTCAATTGTGTCAAACGCCGCACTAAGATCTAATTAAACAAGTACAGAGATGAGTCCTTTGTCTGAAGCAATCAGAAGGTCATTTGTAATTTTAACTAGTGCTGTCTCAGTGCTATGATGCACTCTAAATCCTGACTGACTCTTAGTCAGCCTGGCTACAGTGCTGAAAAGAAACCTGGGGTTGTTCTTATTGTCTTCTATTAATGCTGAGTAATAGTTTGCTCTGGCATTGCGGAGGCCCCTCTTATAAGTTTTGAGACTGTCTGTCCAGATTAAACGAGATTCTTCCAGTTTGGTTAATCTCCAATTCCTTTCACATTTTCACAATATTTGTTTAACTTACAGGTTTGAGAGTTATACCAAGGAGCGAACTTTCTTTGCTTTGTTAACTTCTTTTTAAGAGGAGCTACAGAGTCGAGTGTTGTTCGCAGCGAGCCTACGGCACTATCGACAATATAAACTGTAACAGATCATATTAGGGCAAGGATAAATCCTAGAGTAAAAGTGTAACAGATGATGTTAGGACGAGGATAAACCCTGGAGTAAAACTGTAAAAGATATGAGGACGCGGGTAAATCCTGGAGTAAAACTGTAAAAGATGATATGAAGACGCGGATAAATCCTGGAGTAAAACTGTAACAGATGATGTTAGGATGAGGATAAATCCTGGAGAAGTGTCTGTGGTGTTTATTTCCACTGTCTCTTTTCTCCTCTTGACACGGTTGTTTCTCGTCACAGCAAATTTACATTTTAAAGCCCCCGTCCGTCCCTGAACACACCTTCCTGTCTTCAGTCTCTGAGGACGGTTATGTGACCGTGGTGAAGTTTTGTTTACAGCCTGGTTGTGGCGGTGACGTTAACTCATGTGACCGTGGTGTAGTTTGTTTACGGCCTGGTTGTGGTCGGTGAAGTTAAGTCATGTGACCGTGGTGTAGTTTGTTTACAGCCTGGCTGTGGCAGTGACGTGAAGTCGTGACCGTGGTGTAGTTTGTTTATGGCATGGTTGTGGCAGTGAAGTTAAGTCATGTGACCGTGGTGTAGTTTGTTTACGGCCTGGTTGTGGTCGGTGAAGTTAAGTCATGTGACCGTGGTGTAGTTTGTTTACAGCCTGGTTGTGGTCGGTGAAGTTAAGTCATGTGACCGTGGTGTAGTTTGTTTACAGCCTGGTTGTGGTCGGTGAAGTTAAGTCTTGTGACCGTGGTGTAGTTTGTTTACAGCCTGGCTGTGGCGGTGATGTGAAGTCATGACCGTGGTGTCGTTTGTTTACGGCATGGTTGTGGCAGTGAAATTAAGTCATGTGACCGTGGTGTAGTTTGTTTACGGCCTGGTTGTGGCGGTGGTGTGAAGTTATGTGACCGTGGTGTAGTTTGTTTACGGCCTGGTTGTGGCGGTGATGTGAAGTCATGTGACCGTGGTGTAGTTTGTTTACAGCCTGGTTGTGGCGGTGAAATTAAGTCATGTGACCGTGGTGTAGTTTGTTTACGGCCTGGTTGTGGCGGTGGTGTGAAGTTATGTGACCGTGGTGTAGTTTGTTTACGGCCTGGTTGTGGTGGTGATGTTAAGTCGTGACCGTGGTGTAGTTTGTTTACGGCCTGGTTGTGGCGGTGAAGTTAAGTCATGTGACCATGATGTAGTTTGTTTACAGCCTGGTTGTGGCGGTGACGTGAAGTCATGTGACCGTGGTGTAGTTTGTTTATGGCCTGGTTGTGGCGGTGAAGTTAAGTCATGTGACTGTGGTGTAGTTTGTTTACAGCCTGGTTGTGGCCGTGAAGTTAAGTCATGTGACTGTGGTGTAGTTTGTTTACAGCCTGGTTGTGGTGGTGAAGTTAAGTCATGAGACTGTGGTGTAGTTTGTTTACAACCTGGTTGTGGTGGTGAAGTTAAGTCATGAGACCGTGGTGTAGTTCGTTTTACGGTCTGGTTGTGGCGGTCACGTTAAGTCAACAAACAACAAACAAACAGCTGTGATTTGTTCTCCACGGAACCACAGCTCCTTATGATGTCTCTTAGTCACGACTCCACCAGCTGCTACCGCTTCCTGTCACAACATCACATATGATCCATCATGGCTGCGCCCCGAACACGCGCCGGCTCCTGACCCTTTGGATTGACACCTTACAGAGCCAATAGGAGCTCCTGGTGCTGCTGTGGCCTCAACAGCCAATCACACCCTGAGCTGAAGGAACATATGTCCTGTAGTTTAGAGGTATTTAAAGAGCCTCTGATTGGCTGACCTCACTCAGAGGATTGTGGGTGTTGTAGTCAGCGGCAGCAGAGTTTAACCCTTTGTTGTTCCCATAGACTGTTGTCCATGTAGAGACATGTCCACCTGACCTGTCTTCTGCTTTCGTCAGGGTAACAAGTGTTTCATTGCTGTCAGATCCTGAACTCACAAAACCTAGTTCTAGCAGGACCTCTCAGACCTGCCAGTGCTCCCAGTGCTCCCAGTTCTACCAGTTCTCCCAGTGCTGCCAGTTCTCCCAGTCCTCCCGGTGCTCTCAGTTCTCCCAGTGCTCCCAGTTCTGACTGAGGAGCTGCTGTTTGTCTCAGTAAACATTTGGTGTTTGAAGTGTTTGTGTTTCGTCTGCAGAGTCTCAGTCAGGATAAAGCGTTCCAGTCCGACAGCGAAGGGAACCAGGTCTTCAAAGGACACAGGTGAGACGAGGACAGGTGTGGACCTGATCAACGACTTTGTTCCATTAAGGTGAAGATGAAGCAGTGAACTGGTTCAATGTGAGTGTGGTGACAGGATGAATCTGTATTCATTAATTGATTCACAACCAACCAAACTCTGATTTATTCAGCTCAGACTTCATATTTTCTCCAGTCAGAGAATAGAGACCAGACTCCGCCCCCGTCAGACAAAAATCTGAACAAACACCAAACTTTGGATTCTTTAAAACTCTGAGAGATCTGGTCTGGTCTGGTTTGGTTTGGTTTGGTCTAATCTGGTCTAATCTGATCTGATCTGATCTGGTCTGATCTGATCTGATCTGATCTAATCTAATCTGGTCAGGTCTGGTCTGGTCTGGTCTAATGTCAGTCTGAATGTGTCTCAGGAACTTGGTGACGTGTCTCTCGGTGTCGATGGACGGGACGCTCCTCCTCTCCGGGTCACATGATGAAACTGTCCGACTGTGGGACATTCAGAGCAAACAGAGCATCCGGTGTCTCGCCCACAAAGGTAAGCCACGCCCCCTTGTCATGACATCAACAATAACAAAATCAAAACAACCAATCAGACGGTGTTCAGACCGTCAAGATAAAATAAAACTTTATTCATCATGACAGACGTCGTTCCACAGCTGCACACGTGATAGATAACAAACAGGTACACAACAACATAAACAGGTACACAACAACATACAGGTGAACGAAATATGAACAGGTAAACAACAACATATAGGTAAGCGACATATAAACAGGTAAACGGGTCACTAATTGTTGGTAACTTGTGTCTCAGAGGATCAAAGATCGATCAGTAATTATCAATAATAATAATTTGACTGAATTTAAATGAACTGATCAAAGGTCAGCTCATCTGTCTTCACTGACCCATCACTCTGTCGGTCTGATGACAATTATTACACATGATGATGATGATGAAGCTCCTCTGAATATGTCACATAAAGACTTTATAGTAACGTGATGTTACTATAACCAGCACTGCTCACAGTAAACTGCACCATGGACACTTTATGGACACCATAATAAGCATAACTGTCCCCCATGTTGTTGTTTATTTGCACATACAATATTCACTTTGAACTAAATATGTTCACTTTAACCCACTGCTCACTTTTTATTCACTGCTCATTATTACTATTATTATTATTATTATTATTATTTGTTGCTGTTTCTTCTATTTTTGTGCTCTTTTTGCATGCCTAGTTTGTTTTTACGTTTTTTAAATATTGAAATCTTTAATCTGACTCTTTCCCCTTGACTGCTGTAACACTGGAATTTCTCAATTGTGGGATCAATAAAGGTGTATCTTATCTTATCTCATCTTATCTTATCTTATCTTAAAAACTGACAACATCTGTCTGAAATGTTTCATGTCTGTTTCCTGGTCACAGGTGATTGACTGAAACAGACTGTTACATTATGTTGAAATCATGTGTTTAATAACGTGAATCATGTGTTCAGCGTGTGACTCGTGAATAGTGTGTGAATCATGTGTGCAGTGTGTGAATTGTGTTTTCAGTGTGTGAATTATGTTTTCAGTGTGTGACTCGTGATCAGCGTGCGAATCATGTGATATATGTGTGACTCGTGATCAGCGTGCGAATCATGTGTTCAGCGTGTGAATCATATGTTCAGTGTGTAAATCATGTGATCATCATATGAATCGTGTTCAATCTGTAAATCATGTGATCGGTTTGGGAATCTTGTGTTCAGTATGCCAATCATGTTCAGCATGTGAATCGTGTTCAGTGTGTAAATCATGTGATCATCATATGAATCGTGTTCAGTGTGTGAATCATATGTTCAGTGTGGGAATCATGTGTTCAGTGTGTAAATCATGTGATCATCATATGAAATGTGTTCAGCGTGTGAATCATGTGTTCAGTGTGTAAATCATGTGTTCAGTGTGTGAATCGTGTTCAGCATGCCAATCATGTTCAGCATGTGAATCGTGTTCAGTGTGTAAATCATGTGATCATCATATGAATCGTGTTCAGTGTGTGAATCATATGTTCAGTGTGGGAATCATGTGATCATCATATGAATCGTGATCAGTGTGTGAATCGTGTTCAGCGTGTGAATCATGTGTTCAGTGTGTAAATCGTGTTCAGCGTGTGAATCATGTGTTCAGCGTGTCAATCATGTGTTCAGTGTGTGAATCGTGTTCAGCGTGTGAATCATGTGTTCAGTGTGTAAATCGTGATCATCATATGAATCGTTTCAGTGTGTGAATCATGTGATCATCATATGAATCGTAATCAGTGTGTGAATCATGTGATCATCATATGAATCGTGATCAGTGTGGGAATCGTGTTCAGCGTGTGAATCATGTGTTCAGCTTGTAAATCATGTGATCAGTATGTCAATCATGTTCAGCGTGTGAATCATGTGTTCACTGTGTAAATCATGTGATCATCACATGAAAAGTGTTCAGTACATGAGTCATGTGTTCAGCTTGTGAATCATGTGATCAGCGTGTGAATCGTGTTCAGTGTGTGAATCGTGTTCAGTATGCCAATCATGTTCAGCTTGTGAATCATGTGATCAGCGTGTGAATCATGTGTTCAGTGTGGGAATCATGTGTTCAGTGTGGGAATCATGTGATCATCATATGAACCGTGATCAGTGTGGGAATCGTGTTCAGTGTGTGAATCATGTTCAGCGTGTGAATCGTGATCAGTGTGGGAATCGTGTTAAGTGTATGAATTGTGTTCAGCGTGTGAATCGTGTGTAAATCATGTGATCATCATATGAATTGTGTTCAGTGTGTGAATCGTGTTCAGCTTTTGAATCATGTGATCAGCGTGTGAATCATGTGTTCCGCGTGTGAATCGTGTTGAGTGCGAATCGTGTTCAGTGTGTAAATCATGTGATCAGCGTGTGAATCATGTATTCAGCGTGTGAATCATGTGTTCAGTGTGTAAATCATGTGATCATCATATGAATCATGATCAGTGTGCAAATCATGTGTTCAGCTTGTGAATCGTGTTCAGTATGCCAATCATGTTCAGCGTGTGAACCATGTGTTCAGTGTGTGAATCGTGTGATCATCATATGAATCATGTTCAGTGTGTGAATCGAGTTCAGTGTGTAAATCATGTGATCATCATATGAATCATGATCAGTGTGCAAATCATGTGTTCAGCTTGTGAATCGTGTTCAGTATGCCAATCATGTTCAGTGTGGGAATCATGTGTTCAGCGTGTGAATCATGCGATCAGTAGGGCTGTAGTCTCCTGGTCAACTAGTCGATTATTTGATCGCTATGCTCTCGTCCGATCAAATTCTCATTAGTCGAATAATCGTCGTCTTACTTTCATAAGGAGAAAAGTGCTACATCAACAGCTTTCCAGGATTAATCCATTATTTCCTGTGGCAGGGGGACAGGCTAAGTTACTTGTGAAAATGGGGGTGTTTTCAAAACACCTCCGTTGTTGACAGAAAGTTGGACATGCCCACCATCACGCTCAGCGACGTGGTGACGCAGACCTCCTGTCTGTCTCTGTAAGCTGACACCATTTCCCTCAGTGGAAACGAAGCTTGTATTTACTTGTATTTCACAGATAAGAAACAATAAATTGTGAAGACAGTAAAGCCTCCACTAAAAAAGCATTTTAAGTCATGTGTGTGATTTATCCTTCAGGGATTTATCCTGGCTTCATATGAGCAGAGGAAATCTCTGCTTGTCGCTAGGCTAATGTATACCATGTAAAATGGTTGTGATCAGGTCAGCTGATCAGCTTCAGTTACCATGGTGATTCATTCATTCATTTTTCACTCTTGTACAACAGTAACCAGTCTGATTCCAAAAACAAAGTCATGACTGATTCCTTCAGCTATGAGTGAATGATTATTGATGTATTGATCAGGTATAGATCAAGCTGAATCAGACTTGATGTTAATCAGCAGGTGATGTCACCTATGTGAAGATGTCATCCTTGTCTCTGCTGCAGCTGGTTTATTAATGAAGCTCCGTCTCTGAGGAGCTTTTACTTCCTTCTCATTCATAATAACTGATGCCGCTGCGGCCGACAGGAACATGAAGAAGAAACGCCTCGCCGTGATCATGACTGGCACTTTGTAATTAACCAAATCCTCTCTGAGCTGACGGCGTCCTCACTTCAAACGGACTGTCACGAGATGATAATCCCTCCTCTGGCTGGACGGATGGACTCGTGGTTGTCCCCCGCCTCCATCACGTTTCCAGACAAAGAACCAGACTGAGTGTTAAAAGAAAAAACTTCATCCTCCGTGACAGCAGCTCTTCAAACCGATTCGTCTCAGCTGAGCAGATTCAGCTGCTCCACATTCGTCTGCACATCAGGAAACCGCCGGAGGAACCACGACCGGTTCCTTTAAATCGCATCCTGAGTGTGTGGGGATGGAACACCACCACAGAGACAGAGCTGTGACATCACTGAAACGGTGGAACATTACCGACTTCTGTTCTGGACATCTCAACCACGTCTCATCAGATGAACCACTGCTGATGAAGATCATGTGACATGACTGAAAGCTTCAGGACTGTAAAAGACCCTCAGACAGACAGAACGTCACAGTGATGTCACAGAGACAATCAGTATAACAAAATGTTTCAGGTTCATTAAAGTCTCTTTAAAACATTAATAATTAACATGTTACAGAACAAAACGTGTTTGTCTGAAAGTTAGAATTTAAACTAAGTGAAAATCGTGTGTGTGTGTGTGTGTGTGGGTGGAAACAGACTGTGGTTCAGTTCAGCGCTCTGATGTCTGCGGTGTCTTTGTCTACTCAGGCGTCAAAATCCCTGTTGTTACTTAGAAACGTCCGTCAACAGCAGAACAGCTCCGCCCCCTCACTCTACGACCAGCTGTGACATCAGCTGAATCACACTGAGAACACTTGAATGCTACACACTGCCTTAAACAACCTGACCGAGGACGCCTGAAGGCAACACGGGTGTTTTCTGTCGGAGTATCTGCAGTTTGCTGGCAGCTCTTCAGCCTCAAACACTCTCGATCTGATTGATGTGTTCAGATATATCGAAGTGATGTGTTCAGGTGTGTTAAGATATGTCCAGGTGATGTGTTAAGATATATCCAGGTGATGTGTTCAGGTATGTCCAGGTGATGTGTTCAGGTATGTCCAGGTGATGTGTTCAGGTGTGTTAAGATATATCCAGGTGATGAGTTAAGATATATCCAGGTGATGTGTTCAGGTATGTCCAGGTGATGTGTTCAGGTGTGTTAAGATATATCCAGGTGATGTGTTAAGATATATCCAGGTGATGTGTTCAGGTATGTCCAGGTGATGTGTTCAGGTGTGTTAAGATATATCCAGGTGATGAGTTAAGATATATCCAGGTGATGTGTTCAGGTGTGTTAAGATATATCCAGGTGATGTGTTCAGGTATGTCCAGGTGATGTGTTCAGGTGTGTTAAGATATATCCAGGTGATGTGTTCAGGTATGTCCAGGTGATGTGTTCAGGTGTGTTAAGATATGTCCAGGTGATGTGTTCAGGTGTGTTAAAATATATCCAGGTGATGTGTTCAGGTGTGTTAAGATATATCCATGTGATGTGTTCAGGTGTGTTAAGATATATCCAGGTGATGTGTTCAGGTGTGTTAAGATATGTCCAGGTGATGTGTTCAGGTGTGTTAAGATATATCCAGGTGATGAGTTAAGATATATCCAGGTGATGTGTTCAGGTATGTCCAGGTGATGTGTTCAGGTGTGTTAAGATATATCCAGGTGATGTGTTCAGGTATGTCCAGGTGATGTGTTCAGGTGTGTTAAGATATGTCCAGGTGATGTGTTCAGGTGTGTTAAGGTATGTCCAGGTGATGTGTTCAGGTGTGTTAAGATATATCCAGGTGATGTGTTAAGATATGTCCAGGTGATGTGTTCAGGTATGTCCAGGTGATGTGTCCAGGTGTGTTCAGGTATGTCCAGGTGATGTGTTCAGGTGTGTTAAGATATATCCAGGTGATGTGTTCAGGTATGTCCAGGTGATGTGTTCAGGTGTGTTAAGATATATCCAGGTGATGTGTTCAGGTATGTCCAGGTGATGTGTTCAGGTGTGTTAAGATATGTCCAGGTGATGTGTTCAGGTGTGTTAAGATATATCCACGTGATGTGTTAAGATATATCCAGGTGATGTGTTCAGGTGTGTTAAGATATATCCAGGTGATGTGTTAAGATATATCCACGTGATGTGTTCAGGTGTGTTAAGATATATCCACGTGATGTGTCCAGGTGTGTTAAGGTATGTCCAGGTGATGTGTTCAGGTGTGTTAAGATATATCCAGGTGATGTGTTCAGGTATGTCCAGGTGATGTGTTCAGGTGTGTTAAGATATGTCCAGGTGATGTGTTCAGGTGTGTTAAGATATATCCAGGTGATGTGTTCAGGTGTGTTAAGATATATCCAGGTGATGTGTTCAGGTATGTCCAGGTGATGTGTTCAGGTGTGTTAAGATATATCCAGGTGATGTGCTAAGATATATCCACGTGATGTGTTCAGGTGTGTTAAGATATATCCACGTGATGTGTCCAGGTGTGTTAAGGTATGTCCAGGTGATGTGTTCAGGTGATGTGTTCAGGTGTGTTGAGATATATCCAGGTGATGTGTTCAGGTATGTGCAGGTGATGTGTTCAGGTGTGTTCAGATATATCCAGGCAGTGTGTTCAGGCGCGTCAGTGTAAACAGTGCTGCAGATCTCAGAGTATCTGCAGTGTGCTGGCAGCTCTTGAGCCTCAGACACTCTCAGGCTGAGTTATGTCTCCATGTTGGACCACTTTGGGACCATTAGTGTGATTCCAGCAGCTGGAGCCAAGCAGACAATCAATATTTGTAATTGAGTGGGAGATAATTGGCCCGTTTCTAAAACCACAACAAGCAGGAAGTGGACTCGGACTTTACGGTCCAATCCTTCGCCATCTGTCTCAGAACCTGTTTTATTTCTCTGATTTACAACATGTTGGACATGTCCGAGACAGAACCTTTTAACCACGTGATCAGCCCAACCTGAAATGACCTGACACAACATTTAGGAGGAGGACACAACATTTAGGAGGAGGACACATCAGAGAGGAGAGAGGACACATCAGAGGACATGTCTCAGTGTCCAGCCTGCAGTCTGAAACATATAAATTCATATTTAAAGAAGAGTGGCGTGCAGTCGTGGCGAGCGTGGTTTCAATGACCCGCTCTGATGTTAATGGAGGGGGTGTGTCCTCAGCCTGTTTGTGTCCTCGTCTCATGGCGTGGTGTGTTCACTGTGTCACAGCTGCACACGAACTTCCTGCTTCACCTCACAGTTTGGCGTTTCAAACCATAAATTAGAAATTATAGTTTTGTTTTTATCTGACACACTCGAAAGCACCACAGTAAATTAAATAATAATTAAATAAGTCAGAAGACGAAGAACAGGAAGACCACTGATGAAGGTGGAGAAGAGTGACGGCCCCAAATAGCCTCCCTGTGGAACGCTACATTTTCACGTTTAAACATGTGAAAACAACCCCATCATAAAGCCTGCGGTGTGTTCAGGAACTTTGAATATTCATCCAGCCATTTATCATCCAATTGGTCCGAATTTTTATTCACTGCGTTTTTACTGATGTTTCACTGTTTGTTCCATCTGTGATGTCACCACTCGTGTCACACCTCAGTGTTTGATTCTGTCTCAGCGCTGACAGATTTTATCAGACCACAGAGGGACAGAAGACAGGAGACAGAGGACAGAGGGACAGAGGGATGTGGTCTTCTGTAAACCCTACCCCTCTGAGACAAATTGATCTGTGATATTGATCTTTACAAATAAATAAAGTTGAATTAATAACCTGTGAACGTGTCGTCCTGCAGGACTCAAGGACTCGTCTTTGCTTCAGTGTGTTTGTGTCTGTACTCCTTGAGAGTTTTTTCGGGGGTTCCTTCAGTCATTACTGCAATTTTCATGTTCCTCTGCGGCTTGCCATCACGCTGGAGGAAATCTGAGAGAATTTATTTTTCTTTTCTTTTTTTTTTTCTTTCTTTTTTTTTTTTTTAAAGATATTTTTGGGGGCATTTTTAAGCCTTTAATCGATAGAACAGATGAGCGTGAAGGGGGGAGAGAGAGAGGGAACGACATGCAGCAAAGGGCCACGGGCCGGAGCCGAACCCGGGCCGCTGCGGTAACAGCCTTGTATATCTTGTATATGGGGACCTGCTCTACCACTAAGCCACCGACGTCCCGTGAGGGAATTTCTTTGAAAAGTCCCCAGACAGGAAGTTGGAGTGACAGCAGGCGGAGACTGGCGTTGCAGGCGGAGGCTGACGCAGCAGCAGGCGGAGGCCGGCGCAGCAGCAGGTGGAGGCTGACGCTGCAGGCGCCGGGAGAGTCCACAGACTAAAATCATCTGTGTTGCGGAGGTTGTGTCTGTGTGAGCGGCAAGAAATCGACTCCCACATGCTGTTCCCTTGCTGTGATTGTTGGCATGAAATGAGTCTGGCAGAGCATCACCATATCATCGCGTGAGCTTGTCACCGCATCAGCTGGCTGCTGATTTACTAACTGAGGGCGGAGCTCCGAGCTGTCTGTGTCTTTGGCGACTTTCTGATGAGCTGCTGAAGCTGCAGGTTCATTTCTTTATGTCACACAGGTCGTTCATGTTCCAACATACGTTCAATTGTAAAACCTGTGTTGGCGAGCTGTGGACATTTAAAGCACGAATTCTTCCAGAACAACCTGTGGCTAAAAGACTAGTCACAGTGGATTGACACCGTGAAAAGTTCCTGCAGGACAGACACCACCATCTCATCCAACCATGACACGCGTCAGGTTATCAACATGCTGAACATGTTCCTGTTAGCAGCATCTGCTCCACTGCTAACGTTACGAGTCATCTAATAAATTATATCATTTAAAATTTTACTATGAGTCCCAGTGGAAAAAAAAACCCCAAAAATCATTAGATAAGGAGTGTAAGTAGTCACATAGTATTGCATGTGCTCGGCCTCCGTACAAGACAAAATAACATCTTCAGGTGTCAGTGACCAAACATCGTTACCCTTGACTTCATGAATTTGGAAATTGTTTGACCTCAAAATCGTAATCGCAATCACCAGACGATTAATTGCACAGCTTTAGTCTGAACTCTGTCGAGTGTCGTCGGGACTCGTCAGGTGACCTGGGCGAGATCAGCTGTGATGACGCTGAGCGAAGATCTTATTGTTGTTTATTTGTTTACTCTGCGGTCGGTCGGACGGACCGGTCGGCTGAATACCAACGACATCTCGCTGCAGCACGAAGAACGTTTCAATCAAACCTGAAGATGCAGAGTCTTTAAAGGGACACTTTGCTTATTTTAACTAACCCTGATGATTGTTTCCCTCCGTCCAATGCAGAACCCTAACCTGTCCAGAGACGAGGCCCCGCCCACCACCCCTTTGTCTCAGACCCTGACAGAGACCTGATCAAACATTAAAACTAATCAGAGCTGATCGATTATCAATAACAATTCTGTTTCTATGTGTAGAACAGGACTATACTGAGACACTGGGCTGTAGGACAGAGGACTGTACTGAGACACTGGGCTGTAGGACAGGACCGTACTGAGACACTGGGCTGTCCTGTGGGGGGTGTTGTCTGGTTGATCCTCGCTGCCTTCAGACTCTGCCCTCATCCTCACTCAGCTGATGTCACAGGTCAGCTGACAGCCGATTAGTCTGTCGAAGGTTTTGTTGGATTGATCAGGTCACCAAGTCGCTCCAACAGGAAATGACTCATCTCCGACATCTCAATAATCAATTAACAGTTTGATCAGCTCATTGATCGACGCTGATGTTCTTGTCTGACCTGCACTCCTGTGCTAGACTGAATTATTACCTGAATGACATCACTTCCTTTCTGTGTGTTCAGGTCCAGTGACGAACGCCGTCATCATGGCAGCTCCGGCTAACATGTTCCTGCCCGACAGTCGGCCCGCCGTCCCTCTGCCGCGCTTCAGCCGACACCTGCATGCCTCCGAGGGCGGAGAGTCTGGAGAGGTGTGTGTCCGACTTGGACGCTACACACAGGTGAGTCATCAGGAGGTGACGCCGGGAGGCGTGATGATGACGTTCAATCGACACTTTATTTTGTAAACTGGAAGCTGAGCTGTAGAAGAGACCGCTTGTCTTCAGAGAATCATCAATAAATCAATAAATCAATACGTCCACTGTGGAGCTGATTGGTTAACGATCAGTTAGCTCAGTGGTTTTCAACCTGGGGTCGAGCCCCCTGGGAGGCCACAAGATATGTGTGAGGGGGCGGGACATCCTGAACAGACAGGAAGCACTGGGCTAACTGCTAACATGCTAACTCCAATAAGGCTAAATTCTTATTTTGAAAGCTTCTTCCTGTGTTTTCAGGAGGAGGAGGAGACTTACCTGCAGAAAGCTGATAGGCTGAACTCTCTGATGAATGCTGTGACTGACAAGGTGAGAGGGGACCGGGCTTCACACATCCATCGGGTATCACCTGATGGACATGTGACTCAGGTCAGACGTGGTCAGGTGACTCAGGTCAGACACGTGTGTGCGTGTGTTTGGTCACCTGATGACTCAGTGTGAGGAAACATGGCGGACTGGGACCAGTGAAACCAGTTTAACATGTTATGCTTGTTTTTCAGTCTGTCTTTGGTGACGGCGAGAACACGAAGGTTCGAGTTGCTGAGCTTGAAGAGGAAGTTCAGACCCTGAAGAAGGTCAACAAAGATCTGTATGACTTCTCCAGTCAGCTGCTCACCAAACCCACATAAAAACACACACACACACACAGATGTACACATATATTTGAACACTCTGTGATGGTTTACGTTGTCAGAAAATAAAGGACTTTTGTTTTGGTAGTACTTCCTGTCTGGTGTGTGTTGTCTCACCTCGCTGTGGTTTCAGGTGTCGCACACATTTCCTTCCTGCTGCTCCGCACGCTCTCATGTTTATAACGCCGCCACCAGAGGCATAACGTGTTCTGGTTGTCTGCCTGTCCCTCTTTCCGTCCGTCCGTCCTTCTGTCTGCCTGTCCAAACACTTTGAGCGAGTTTCTTTAAATTTCACACAAACGTCCACTGAAGAATAAACTGATCAGATGGTCAAAGGTCAGTGTGACCTCACAGAACATGTTTTTGTCCATAACTGAAGAATTCATTCACTAATTCTGACCAAACTTGACACAAATGTCTAACAGGGTAAAATAATGAAGGTCAAAAGGTCAAAGGTCAGCTTGACTGTGACATCATCATGTTTTAACGTCATATCTCAGGAACAGAATTGGAGACATTTGGTCAGATACTGAATTGGTGACTCTAATCTTGAAACTGTGCTGATTGTATAGATCTTCTGTGTGTGAAGCATCCATGTTTTCACTGACATGGATGGAGACTGTCAGAGACACTGGACTGGTGGGCGGAGTCATACAACCACAGAGTGGACTGGTGGGCGGAGTCATACAGCCACAGGGTGGACTGGTGGGCGGAGTCACACAACCACAGGGTGGACTGGTGGGCGGAGTCATACAACCACAGGGTAGACTGGTGGGCGGAGTCATGCAACCACAGGGTAGACTGGTGGGAGGAGTCATACAGCCACAGGGTGGGTGGAGTCAAACAGCCACAGGGTGGACTGGCAGACCTGCCAACCTGTATGCATTTTGCGTAGCAAGTACGCAATTTGACATCTAAATACGCTGGTACGGCTTGCCCCTCTAAACTACGCAAAAAGCTGCGGACATGTGAGTTCTGTGGCAAATGTGCACGTGCGGTACTCATGTCTGACAACACGATGCAGCAGCGTGGTGTAGCAGTTTCAGCCAATCGTAGAAAAGCGGAGAACAACGAGTCTGCCGAACCTATAGCGTAACCTCCCCGTCCCCCTCCTCCCTGCCTCCTCCTGCCCTCTGCCTCCTTCTCCCTCCTCCGTTCCCCACTCGCTGCAGTTAGCGCTTAAAAAGGTAAACTGTGTGTGTGTGTGTGTGTGTGTGTGTGTGTATTTTAGCCTTTATATATATATATCCATTGCAGATAGAGTAGGCCTGTATATAAGGAGGAATGCGATTATTTATACAGTTTAAACTAGGCTGACCAAACGTCCTCTTTTGCCCGGACATGTCCACTTTTCACGTCCCGTCCGGGGGGGTTTTTATAAACTGATGATAATGTCCAGTTTTCCGTGTGTGTGTGTGTGTGTGTTAGAGTGCGGCACGGGCCGCATATTTCTGCCGAACCCGAACCGAGCCCGACATTATTTAATGCCCAAAGCACTGAGTTTGTGTCACAGTTGTTACAGTTACAGGCTATTTAACAGGCCGGGCGTACTCAGCTGAGAGGGAGACCTCCGTGTTTGAGACGGGAGCGGGAGGCGGGAGGTCCGAGGCTTCTAGCGAGAGGAGAGGGAGAAATAAAACAAAATAAGATAAAATAGGAAAAACCTGTCTCCCTCTTTTATTTTATTTTCAGCGTTTAATCAAGGCGGAGGCGGGCGGCTGGAGGTCCGAGACTTCCGGCGAGGAGAGAGGTAGAAACAAACAGCCAGTGTGTGTGTGTGTGTGTGTTATGTTCAGGTGTTGTCACGTAAATAACAGTGCCCACGCAATAAACAGGACAGACAAAAGAATTTTATTTATTTTTACACTACATTTTCACTGAAAGCTGACCAAATCCGACCTGAGCCCGAATACAGTTTATATAGCTATAACGGGTCAGGCTGGGTTTGGTCAAAAATGTAGCTCTAGCTACATTTTTGACCAAACCCGGCCCAACCCGTCGGGTACCGTTGGGCTTGGATCGCCACACTCTAGTGTGTGTATGTGTCCCCTCTAGAGGCCTATCTGAATGTCTGTCTTTGAGAGATATTATTTTGTAATATAACTGAATTTTGTATCCATACATATACATTTTAAATATATTAAAATGATAAGGCATCTTTGAGTAAACTGCGAGTATCATTTAAGTAGGCTATGTCGTGGCTGGGCCGAGTGTCCTCTTTTTTGGAAATCAGAATATGGTCACCCTAGTTAAACATGTAGCCAACAAATCTTTTGTAGCCACTATCATGGCAGATGAGGAAGAGGAAGACAAAGACAGGGAGGGACAGGGCAGCAGACCTGCCAAAAAGAAGAGGGTCCATGTCCCCCAGAAGTTTTTGAGTAAATATCAAGAACAGTGGCCATGCTTCCGACCCTCTGAAGTTCCTCATCATGCATTTTGCACAGTGTGCAATTATGATGTGGACATAAGCCACCAGGGAGCTACAGGTAATATATAAATTAGCCCCGGTGATGTGTGCATATGTGCTGTAAGTCAATTTAATTATTACATTCTTGAAAACAAAAACACCTATTGCAATATACAAAATAAATTATTACAATTTTAATTAAATACATATTAAAATATTTTTTAATTAATTTTAATTAAATAAGTATTGAAATAATTCAATGCAGTTAACTTGTGGCTATCAGCTTGTATAAGCACACATATTATATAATGAAAGCAAGTGCAACTTTTTAGTTTTACTGTTCAATATTAAAATGTCCAGTGCAGTGCACATGATATTTTGGAGTCAGGTCAAATTGTAAAAAATGTCTATCACTTAACTAGTCAAAATAAGAACTATGAACAAGTGTGTGTGTGTGTGTTTTGCAGACTGTCGACGCCATGTGGAGGGCAAAAAACATTTAAAGATTGTGGCCAGTACAGATGCTGTCCCTAAAATTCAATCGTTTTTCCATCAAGCGAGTGATTTGAGACCAATTCGGGCAGAAACTATGTTCACCACATTCATTGTAGAACATAACTTGCCATTATCTGCTGCAGACCATGCCGGACCACTATTCAGGAAGATGTTTCCGGACAGTGAGATAGCCAAACAATATGGCTGCGCCAGAACAAAGACAGCCGCCATTGTAAAAACATTGGCTAGGAATGATACTGACTACATCACAGAAATAATGAAGTGGTCCCAATACAGCCTTGCTACAGATGGGAGCACAGATATGGAGGACATAAAAATGTACCCCATTGTGGTGAGGAGTTTTGATCCCAGTCTTGGGAGGGTAACTGTGATGTTGCTCAAGATTTGTGAATCAAGGGAGTCTACCGGGAGAGCAATATTTGAATTGCTTGACAGTGAACTAAAGAAGAGAGGCATACCATGGTCAAACTGTGTCAGCTTTGCAGCTGACAATGCTACAGTCATGCAAGGCTTGGGGAAAGGTGTAGCAGCTTTTTTGAAGGCTCAGAGTCCACACATCTACCTAGTTGGATGTGCCTGCCACCTGATACACCTCGCTGCAGAGAGGGCATCCAGGCAGCTCAATGTGAACATTGAAGACTTCCTTGTTACAATTTATTATTATCTGGACAAAAGCAGCAAGAGGAAGTCAAGTCTGCGTGACATACAGATCATGTGTGATGCAGATGTGAGGAAAATTCTCAAAATGTCTTCCACAAGATGGCTGTCTCTGGGGCAGTGTGTGAACCGCCTACTGCAACAGTGGGACAATCTCACTCTTTTCTTTGAGATGGAGGCAGGCAAGAAAAAGAAGACAGGACCCTCATCTTCCTCCAAGTTGCTCAAGGCTCAATCTGGTCTTACTCATCAGCCTAAAGCAACACTCTCCTCCACCAGCATGCCTACAATGCAGCCCAAGGTCTCCTCCTCTGTCCCACCAAAGCTGCCCACACCTCCTTCTGGTCCTGCACAGAAGCCTGAAGCTACACTTAGCAGTGCATCAAAAGCTCCTGCACACCTTGCAGAATTTGATTTAACCAAATTCATCTTCAAACAAAATGAAATTGGAAAGAGAGCTGAAAATGAAAAAAAAAAAAAACAGAAAGAACCAAGAAAGACGAGAGAACAGATCTGACAAAACCTGAGAAAGTATATCAGTTCCTCACCAACCCAATGTCAAAGGTGTATTCACTCTTTTTGAAAAGAACAAGACCTATTTTTGACATTAGCAACCAAATACTCCAAAAAGAGGAGCCATGCATACATATACTGCTTCCAACTTTGGAGCTGCAACTGCAAAAGGTATTGCTTTCATTCTGTAAGCCTGAGCATGTGATCACCATGATGGATGAAATTGGTAGAGGTATCAAGCCAACACTGTACAGTGCAAGGGAAAACCAGCTACCTGATGAGGAGCTCTCAGTTGGCCATGACACTCAGACTTTTATCCAAAGTCAGGGTAAACTAGAGCTTAAGCCATTCTTCAGAGATGTGAGGAAGTTCTTTTCATCTGCAGCTGACTACATGGTTTCCAAATTTCCATTTGGGGATGAGCTGCTGATGCATGCTGTTGTGGCAGATATTACCAAGAGGCAGTCAGTGAAATTCTCTTCTCTCCGGTTCTTTATCAGCCACTTTCCTTCTATTCTGCCTGAAGAGGTCACTGTGGATCAAATGGAAGACGAGTTTCGAATGTATCAAACCAGCAGCTTTGAGGACAGCATCCTCAGCAAGCGCACCGATGAAGCCTGGGTTGATATTGGTCATTTGAAGAGAGGAGGACAGGAGATCTTCTCCAACCTTTCAGCAGTCATGCTAGGGATACTGGTTATCTTCCACAGCAATGCTGATTGTGAGAGGATTTTCAGCCTTGTCACCAAAAACAAGACACAATACAGGGCAACCCTGAGCACTGACATGATCAGTGCTTTGGTGACAAGAAAGGTGAGCATGGCTGCAAAAGGGACCATCTATATACTTACCCTGGTTTGTTAACAGCATTTTCATGTTTTGAAAGTGTTTCTGTGTTCCACTGAAAGGCTGTCATGATACAGTATATACATGGCTTAGAAGGACATAGCATTTTTTGGTTTTCTGTTGATGGTTTTGGATATTTATGTTAAGAAATAGTTAAAGAATGAAATTACAGAGTGCAAAATGTCTATATTTTCTTTATTAAAGGTATTGTAATCAAAAATATAGGTTTTATTGTTTTTTTATAACTGATTTCCAGCCAGTGAATGGGGAAATTACTGCATGCAAAGCAATGGAGTTGCAAAAGTCTGCGAAAAAAAGCCGCACAACACAAGTGGTACTCAAAATATTTCGACAAGGTTGGCAGGTCTGGTGGGCGGAGTCACACAACCACAGGGTGGGCTGGTGGGAAGAGTCACACAACCACAGGGTGGACTGGTGGGCGGAGTCATACAACCACAGGGCGGACTGGTGGGCGGAGTCATACAACCACAGGGTGGACTGGTGGGCGGAGTCGTACAACCACAGGGCGGACTGGTGGGCGGAGTCGTACAACCACAGGGTGGACTGGTGGGCGGAGTCGTACAACCACAGGGCGAACTGGTGGGCGGAGTCATACAACCACAGGGCGGACTGGTGGGCGGAGTCGTACAACCACAGGGCGGACTGGTGGGCGGAGTCATACAACCACAGGGTGGACTGGTGGGCGGAGTCATACAACCACAGGGCGGACTGGTGGGCGGAGTCATACAACCACAGGGCGGACTGGTGGGCGGAGTCATACAACCACAGGGTGAACTGGTGGGCGGAGTCGTACAACCACAGGGCGAACTGGTGGGCGGAGTCATACAACCACAGGGCGAACTGGTGGGCGGAGTCATACAACCACAGGGCGGACTGGTGGGCGGAGTCGTACAGCCACAGGGTGCATCACCAGTCTGCCCTGTGGTTGTATGACCACAGGGCGAACTGGTGGGCGGTGAAAGTCAGAGTGGGCGTGTCCTCGTCACCTCAGAATTAGACGTTTACAGGAAGCAGATCCTTGCTTGCGGATGTCGCCATGTTGCACCGCCATTGAACTGTTTGTTTGTGAAATCGTCGCAGTGACACGACTGCTGTTGGACACGCACAGTGACCTGGAGACATCGCGGCTCTGTCACAGACTCCGCCTCCTCCAGTCCATCTTCAGTTCCATTCAGCTCCACGTCTCCACCATCACTTCGCCCCCATCGACTGCATCACTGAAATCACATCCTGAGCTGTGACTCATCATCATAGGCATCAGATCCACCCATGACTCCTCCCTCTGCATCAAAGCATCATAATTATTATTATTAACAATGTTGTTATTATAAATAGTGTCTGAATAATGTGAGTAATACTTTGCTTAGGTATCAATTTAGCACACTTTTTGATGACTGAAAGACCTCTCCCCATAACTGCAACTGTTCTTTCAATGTGCTTTGACCACTTCAATCTACAGTCTAATGTCACTCCGAGAAGTTTGTTTCCTCAACCTGTTCTACGGGCACTCCCTGTATAGACAAATTTAGCTTTGGTTTATCTTTGAGTCTGAAATTAATCCAAATACTATACTTTTTGGTTTTGCTAGATTAAGAGCCAACTTATTGCTCAGTGCCCATCTCACAACTAATTGTAGTTCCCTACTCAGAGAACTTGACAATTCTCCAGTTGATGCTGCCGGTAAGTATATTGTTATGTCGTCTGCATACATAACTGCTCTTGCTTGATGTAGAACAAAAGGAAGGTCATTGGTGAAGATAGAGTACAATGATGGACCCAAGCAGCTGCCCTGTGGTACACCACATGGTAGGTCTTTTACATCTGAAAAACTCCCATTATAAAATACATATTGTTTCTTGTTTGATAAATAACTGTCAAACCAGCTTATTGTATGAGATGCAAATTTGTAACATTTCAATGTATCCAACAGCAGTTTATGGTCCAGTATGTCAAAGGCTGAGCTAAAATCTAACAGTACTGCTCCTACTACGTTGTTATTATCAATATATTTAAAACAGTCATCTGACATCTGTGTTAATGCAGTTCCAGTCCAATGCCCTTCACGATATGCATGTTGAAAGTCTGTGATTAAATTGTTTTCTTTAAAGAAACATTGTACTTGTACACAGACTATCTTCTCTAGCAGCTTGCTTAGAATTGGTAGCAGACTGAACGGTCAACTGTTTTTACCACTAAATCCCACTGTTGCATCTTTCTGTAGAGGAATCACCTTTGCCTGTTTCCATGCTAAGGGAAAGACACCATTTACTATGCTGGTGTTAAAAATGTGGCAGACAGGTCCAGCCAGAAGTTTACCATCCAAGTTATCCTCTCGGTTTGTCAGAGCTTACAGTTTGTAAATGCTTTTCCGCTTGTCTTATATTTACTTTTACTAATTCTAATTTCAGTGAGGAATTATTCATTATTACAGCTGTGTTTGAGGTTAGATAGGTACTATCTGAGGACAGGAGGTCATGAATTTTGCCTCTAATAGTTAGAATTTTGTCATTAAAAAAGCTCATAAATCATTACTGCTAAGGGCTAAAGGAATACAAGGCTCAATAGAGCTCTGACTCTCAGTCAGCCTGGCTACAGTGCTGAAAAGAAACCTGGGGTTGTTCTTATTGTCTTCTATTAGAGCTGAGTAATAGTTTGCTCTGGCATTGCGGAGGCCCCTCTTATAAATTTTGAGACTGTCTGTCCAGATTAAACGAGATTCTTCCAGTTTGGTTAATCGCCAATTCCTTTCAAATTTTCGCGATATTTGTTTTAACTTACGGGTTTGAGAGTTATACCAAGGAGCGAACTTTCTTTGCTTTTTTAACTTCTTTTTAAGAGGAGCTACAGAGTCGAGTGTTGTTCGCAGCGAGCCTACAGCGCTATCGACAAGATGATCAACTCGGGAGAGGTTAAAGTCGGTACGGGAAACCTCTGTTACTGAGGGACTTGGTATTGAATTTAACGACGGAGGAATCATTTCCTTAAATTTTGCAACAGCACTATCTGATAAACATCTAGTATAGTAACTGTTACTGAGTGGCGTGTAATCGAGTAAAAAGAAATCAGAAGTAATCAAATAATGATCCGATAGCGAGGGATTCTGCGGAAAAACTGTTAGGTTGTCAATTTCAACTCCATACGTCAGAACTAGATCGAGGGTATGGTTTAAGAAAATCATATTGTTTGTCAATCAGCTGTGGCAACTGTGTCCCTCATTTGGAGTGTTTAGTTCAGACAGTCACTAAAACTGTCTTGACAGTCCAACTGTCTGACAGCTCAAAACATCCCTCGGTTTTCTGTTTAAATAAATCAAACAGTCTTAACACCTTCATATCAGACCACTTTCTCCTCTTGACTTGTGACACAGTCTGAGGCGGCAGCATTTACAGCATCAGCCACCAGCTGCCACTCCGCTGCATCTTTAGCCTCAGTAACGTCCACACTGAGTCCACCAGACATTGTCTTTCTGTTATCAACCTCCCCAACAAGAATGTCATCTTCACATTGTGTGAAGTTTGTTTTTTTTACCCTTTCTTGCTACATTAGCCGTGCTCTGCTTCCTGCTGTTTCTTGTTCATGAATATTAATTCAGTGTGTTTCACTGCCCATTTAAAGGCACCTGTGGGCGGGGCTCACCTGCACCACATTTTGAGTTGATTGTGATTTATAAAGGGAAACATGTGTGGGACATGTGTGCGCATTGTGTTATAAATCAGGATGTTTCTGTGCATTGTTCATACTTCACCTTTTGTCAACTTTCCTGCACACAGTTTTATAAATGAGGCCCCTGGCTGTGACAACAGCGAAGAATCGCCACAACACAATTTAAATAATTGTGTTCACGTATCAAACTGGCGTCTTCAGACAATATCTCACGGGCAGAGATTCGCTGGCGGTCACCATCATTTTGGCGAGGCTTGATCAGTCTGACACTGTCAACATGTAAACGCTGCGGTGACGCTCGGCTGTGTTTCATCATAAAGACCCATCAGATGGTAGACCCGCCCCTGTTACATCTGTGACGGACTGATCTCCTGCAGCGGTTATTTTTAACCTTGAAGAAATGAAGCATGTTGAGCTGAGGGAGTCGCTTGCTGACAGGTGTTCATGAAAAGAGCACAGCTGTGAGATTAAGATTATAATCTGAGTGGAAAGACACATTACAGATATTACAACCTGGATTAAAGTCACAGATTACCCCACCCCACCCCAATCCCACAATTTTATTTAACACACCAACAACAACGAAAAACAACAACCTGCTGTCTACGTACGGAGATGAGCCTGTCAGACAGAGAGCAGGGCCAAATCCTGTCAAATACTGTCACTGTGTTGTAGGAGGAAGTGTGTGTGTGTGTGTGTGTGTCTGTGTGTGTGGATTAACCTTAAAAAACAACCTGTGAGTCGGAGCTTGCCATCACACACATGTTCTGCGGTCCTGAACCTTTAGACTGTCATCTGAAGACCAACGTGTCCTCACAGAGACAGCGGTTCAAGTGGACGGACACAGTGGAGATAATATGCTGCTGATGACATCAAAAATATGATAAATTGATATAAATGTGACATTTAAAATGAAAAACAAAAATGTTGGTTTAAAAATTCATCAGTGAAGAATTATCATTTATTATCTTGTAATAATGAGTTTAGTTTGATCTTGAGATCATCAGGACGAGACACCTGCTCAACAACAACAACAACAACAACAACTGATGTCTTGCGTCCTTGCAGTCCTGTCATGTTAATAATGTGCGTGTAGTTCCTGAGCTGCAGGTGTCTCACCTGGCAGCTGTAGCTCCGCCTCTATTTACGCAAACATGATCAGAGCTGGAGGACACATTACAAGGCTTCACAAGGTTTTCCTCACATTTCTTTTAGTGCTTTAGTTTTGCCTCCATGGCAAGCTGTTTGATTGGCTCATTTCATGCTGCATTTCTATTGGTTGGTTAGTAGACGTAGGTGGTGACAGCATCACACTGTCAGAGTTTGATCCCAGGCTGTCTCTGATCACAGACTGTGACAACGACCATCCTTGACCCTCTCTGACTGTGTGACGTAGGACCACCTTGTTAGAGCCACGCCAAAGATATCAACACGCTCGTCGTCTTCAGTCTGGGACAGACCAGAGTCACACAGTGTGCACCAACTGGATTTTAGATGAATCCTGTTTTCTTCCTGAAACTGTAGTTCCATTTTCTTCTTCGTGTTGTTCTCTGACTGATACTGACCTGCAGGTAGATTTATTTATTGAAGAAACAAGACAAAACAGAAACAAAACAGGGACAGTGCATACTGATCATAACATTTACATGTAAATATGCAAGATTATAGCCAGTGGCTAATTTCCATCTTTAGTCCCTGGGGGCAGGTTCATGTTAAGATAATAAAAGTACAGTAGTCGGACAGATAAACAATAAGCATAAAACCGTGTACTCTTGACAGAACCAGAAGGCGTAATTTATGTGGTGGATGGGTGGGTTGTAGTCCACCCAATAATCCAAACCACCCACCACAACCCCCCCAATATCATATCATAATTATTGATAATGAATGTTAAAGCTACCCTGTGGAGTTTTTACATACAAACCAATGTCCGTCACATTACAGCTACTGCCAAACAAGTTATTAGGATGATCATTAAACAACAGTCTCTGGTTTGCTTAGAAGTGCTATTGCCTCTCAGGAGCGACATTCCCATGGTGTCGCACAGGAAATGACACATTTGACATAGAGTTCGAAGAGCGCATGCGCAGTTGGAAATGCAGAGGAGCTACTGAAAGATGTCTGAAAACCCAAAGAAACAGCCCAGGAAAGCTTCCGAAGCCTCTGGAGCTGGTCCCGCTGGTTCTCCCTAACCTCCACAACGTTCAGAAGAAGGAAAAAAGGCAAAACGAGAGAGTGACAAACGCAGAAATCAAACCAGAGTAAAGCCCATTTCACACAGAACGCGCAAAGAGCAGCCCTCCGCCAACAAACCCATTCATTGTGTATGTGCTATCATGGCGCAAGAGCGCACCGCTCTGCCGCCGAGCTGTCTGTATATTTGTTCATATAAAATAAAACAACAAAAATTATTGGGTGGTAAATAGGTGTGTCATTTAGCTTTAGCTCTGACCTCTGGATATATAAAGCAAAAAGCTAACGTTAGCATTTTGAAGAGCGATGGACGAGACTGAGGCTCCAAGGTTATACATCTGTGGACATCCACTAACAGCTTATCAACTAGTGTCAAAATACACATTCATGCAGCGTTATATAAATGGAAAAAAACAAAAAACAGTGCCATTAGTTACCTCATCTGATGAATCCATCTATTTTTTCCTTTTTTTCTCCCTACTTCGCCAGTTACCTGGTCAGGAAAACTACCGTTATGGAGAGAGAGAGAGAAGGGGGGGGTGCAGTGCCGGAGTGTCACTCGTATTACCGACGTCATCGTACAGCGCATACTCGGAAAAACACGGCAGATGGCACAAATGGGCAAAACTCCACAGGGCAGCTTTAAGTATTATAAACACGACAATGTGGTAGATTTTCTCAATTTAGCAGTCCCTCAATAAGCACACGCTGAGATATCTGCCGGTTTAGCTGGAGATTTATTTCTGGTTGTCACACAGGCTACTGTGGGCCGTAGCCACGCCAAAAACAACAAAAGCCCAACAGAAAAGTTCGTTATCCACACGAGTGCCGCCGTCTTGTTTTTCTGAGAGAAACACACACCTACCTGCTCGCTGCAGCGTCTCACTCACGAGACGCGTTCCCAGACACTCAGGAAAACCAGCACTTAACATTTCACTAACACCCGGACAAATCAGTACTTCAACTTAACAGTACAGAATCTAGGCTAAATCTCTCTTATTTATAACACAAATAACAGTAACTTGGCCCAATTTGTTACAGTATGAAGCATCCATGGTGGTATGAAGAAGGTCCAAGGGAAAAAGTCAGCCCAACCAACAATTTTAAGTTGTAGGTTGGGAAAAGAATGAAAATATCTTCCCAACAGGAGGTACACTCCAGTGCCACCACTCACGAGTCACATAATGAAGGTTGACTCCTGTCATGATGTCACTTCCTCCTGAAGGCAGCAAGGTCTCAGAGCTCCTGACTCTCCTACCTTTTTTAACCTTATTTTATCCTTTTTAAACTTTGAAAGTTCTATATATTTGTCAGTTTTTCTTGCAATACAAGTCAGGTAGTACGTTAAACAACAAAAAGCTGTGGCTGGTGTTCGCAATTCTGGATATTTGGTGGATTCCCTCTACCCCGGCCTGCTCTCTCTGCTGCGTTGGATCCAGCATCAGCTGAGGGAGCAGCTAGCCATCAGCTGAAGACCAGCCTGCAGCAACAACCTGAGGGAAAGGCCTAAGGCCCGGGTCCAGGCTCCCAGCAGCAGTCAGGCTCCTAAGCCCAGGCCCAAGCCTCCACCAGCAGCCAGGCCTCCAGGCCCAGGCTCATCATCCATTCATTCATTCATTCATTCATTCATTCATCCAGAATCCAGCAATAAGTACTGTATATTGCTTTTTGTTGTTTTATTTTTTGCCTCTTTTTTGTCCATCATGGGGCCCAAACAACTCAACCAGGAGGAGGAATCCTATTCATTGACCGTGATTCATGAGCTACTTGATCAGCAAAAATCATTCTTTAAAGACTTAATTGAGCAACAGCAAAGAAACTTCAAGACCTTTGTTCAATTATTTATGGATTCTACCAACCAAAGGATGGATACGATCATGAAAGATGTACAGGACATCAAGATCAGTTTGCAATATTCACAAAAGGATGTAGACGATCTTAACAAGACTCTAAAAATCAGAATATCTGGAGAGTCAATCGAAGAAGAACAACATCATCATTGATGGAATCCCAGAAGAAAAGAGTGAATCATGGCAAATCACAGAATTTAAAGTCAAACAATTATTGGCTGACAAACTGGAACTTGACCCCAAAACAATTGAAGTTGAGTATGCACATCACAAGGGAAAATTTGGAGAGCAGGCAGTCGGGCCGAGACCTGTTGTGATGGAACTGCTCAGACTCAAGGATAAAGAGGAACTTCTAAGAAGAGGAAAAAAACTAAAAGACACCAAGATCTTCATCAGTGAGGATTTTACAGACAATGTGAGACTGAAATGAATGGAACTGCGGCCTAAACTTAAAGAGGCACGTGATAAGGGGCAGATTGCATGTCTACGGTGTGACCAATTGATTGTTCACCAACCACGTTCTTCTTTAATGATTTGATTCGATAACTTGCTCATATTCTCATCTTGGTAACTGTCTCAGAATTCATTCTGTATTATTATGAATCAAAACGACACATCAAATATAACATATTTCCAAGAGATCTGCAATACATGCAAAAAGAGTATAAAAAGCTCAGGATATGAATGTGGTATCTGCAAAAGAGGTTATCATTTCAAATGTACACGCTTGAATTATTCAAATGTATTAGACTGGGTAAATTGGACCTGCCAAAAATGTACATCAGAGTTTCCTTTTCATGGTCTCAACAATAATGATTTAATTTCGGTAATAAATGGTAAATCACTGAATGTTGATGACAAAGCTTCTATCTTTTGTCCATTAAAAAAAAAAAAGCACAAGTTGTAGATATAATGACCATGATCCTGATTCAAATTTTCTAACCTTTTTGCAGAGACCAGATACATGTAAATACTATGAAGAAAAAGAGTTCAAACTGTTATGCCAAAGCTTAACACACGCTGCTACATCCAATCCATTTTCTATTTTTCATCTAAATGTTAGGAGTTTATCTAAAAATTATGACAATTTGACTCATTATCTCTCATCTTTGGATCATAAATTTGCAATTTTAGCTTGAACTGAAACATGGCTTTAGGAATTTGTGGTTTCACTGTATGAACTGCCTGAGTACAAAGCCATTCATTGGATGAGAGGAATGAGAACTGGTGGAGGTGTATCTCTCTTCATCCACAATAGTTAGCAGTTTGTCAGCAGAGATGATCTTATGACTTTTGAAACCAATGTTGCAGAATCTATTTTTATTGAAATTACTTCATGCCCTTCAGTTGGGGGAAAAAACATAATCATTGCATGTATCTATCGACCACCCAATACAGATGTTGATCTTTTTAATCAACGGCTTTCAGATGTTCTAGAACTTATATCAAAAGAGGGCAAAGTTTGTTATCTCATAGGTGATTTTAATATCAATCTTTTTAGGGAAGAGCATCATCCACAAACTGCAGAATTTCTAACTACTTTGTATTCAAATTATTTGTATCCCTTAATTAATATGGCAACTAGGATTTCCATTTCATCTGCAACCCTTATTGATAATATCTTCACAATTTTTTTTGACTGGGAACCCAACAGTGGTATACTATACACTGATATTTCTGATCATTTACCTATCTTTAGTCTGGTTCAAAAAAATCATAGAACAAATAAAATATCTGACATTTATTACTACAGAGTATGCATTAAGAAAAATATGGACAATTTCAGGTTTGAGATGGCAAATGTCTCATGGGATAATGTTCTTCATGAGAAAGATACTGAATTAGCGTATTCAAATTTTATGAATTTATTTGATAGTTTATACAACCAGTGTTTTCCTTTTAAAAAGACAACAAAAAAGAGGAATGATGATCTTCATAAACCTTGGTTTATGCCAGGCCTTAAATAATCTTCCTTGACAAAAAATAAATTATACAAAA
>NC_064761.1:45735642-45773142 GCF_011397635.1 Epinephelus fuscoguttatus | reverse complement strand
CAGCTAATCTACGATAACCATGTTATTAATTACAAACAAAACGTGCACACAGAAATAGTAACGTTTGTTCAGTCATTGTGTTTATAGGCTTTACAAACATCAGATTAGTCTATACGGTGATATAGTGACGTGAAAAATGTGATATATACATACATATATAGCTAAACTCAACAAGGTAAACAACAAGGCGATTCCCATTTACACAGTGGTAAGAGTGCTGGAATGGAAGTGTCGCACAAAAAAACAGAAGCTGGCTGCATTCTGTTTTGCCTCCGTGTTTCCGTGAAAAATAAGGTGGATATCCCTGCCCCTTATGGAGGCAGCCCTGATCTGTTTGGTCCAATCAGAGAAGTGAGGACAAATTATGGGCGTTTCCTTCGTGCCAAAGTCACTGAGGTAAATACTGGACCCAGTTTTCACAGGCTCCGCCCCCTCCATCAGGAGGATGTTAACTCTTAACTCAGAGGTGAGTCTAAGTTTTAGGAACACCACAGATCTGACGTTCAAATCTACCAGGAACAAACATGTCGGGTGTATGCGCGGAGTCAAATCAGATTTCATTGTCCACATGATGTTTACTGCACGTCTGAACGAGGGTGTAGAGGAGAGATGGCCACACCCACTGAGGAGACAGGAAGTGTACAAAGCTCGTACCACGTCATCCTTTGTTACAGGAGGTCTTTACTCAAGACCACGTCTGAGCCCCACAGCTCAACCGCCACAGAGACTTAGACTAACACGTTTCTAACAGGTCAGAGCGTCATCCTGATGGGAGCTCAGATGGACAAACTTCACATATAAAGATTGACGACGTCCAACTGCCAGAGGACAGCAGCTCCATGATGATGGTGGTGATGATGATGGTTACAGCCCCAGCTGTTAGTGTGTGTTATTAGTGTTGTATATTATATGCTTCGTATTTTTTCCATGGGTTTTCCTCGTCCGTTATTTTTTAATTCGAGTGAGCGCTCCTGTTTGTTGTACAATCTTTGCTCATTGACAGGTCCAGCCTCCCGCCGACAGCCATTGGTCCTCTGCAGCTGCTGCAGATGAACTGTCAGGGAGCCTGATGAGCTGACAACAAGCCTGGTCCACTTGAAATAGCAGTGCTCCTCAGTCTGCATGGAGGGCTGTTACTGATCAGTGTGGCACTCTTCCTCAATTGCCTTTTCTGTGAATTTTGCTTTATCTGTGTATTTTGACCTCTGTGAGATTTGTTAGTTTGTAGCTTGTACTGATCATTAGCTTTGCTTGTTAGCAAATTCAGTCGTTGTGTTAGTAGCGTGTTTCCCTCGCTGTGCTTCAGCACTTTCTCATTTCATTTTGTAATAGCATTGTATAGATTGTCAAGAAGCAGTAGGGGTAAACTGCCATTTATTTTGATCCCCCTTTCTCTCCTGTTTTTGTTAGTTTAGGGAGTCAGGTTTAGTTTTGTAATGTTGTTTGTGTCTTTGTTTCCTCCCAGGGCTAGACAGACTGGCTGAGAAGTAAGTTTCATTTTATTCATTATTTTGTCCTTAGTCTACCCTGAAGAGAAGCTTCACTTTATTTTTGTCATTTTGTTTTTGGTTTGATTGTCCATTTCGGATTGAACCTTTTCTCTTGAGCTGTAAGAAAATAAACAACATCCTTTTCTTTATAAAACGTCATCTTCTACTTGATTTGTGTTGTGGGTCTGTTCCCCTCGCGTGGGGCATGACAGTGATGATGATGATGATGGTGATGGTGATGATGATGATGGTGATGATGATATGATGATGATGATGATGGTGATGATGATGATGGTGATGATGATGATGGTGATGATGATGATATGATGATGATGGTGATGGTGATGATGGTGATGATGATGATGGTGATGATGATGATGATGATGGTGATGATGGTAATGATGATGGTGATGATGATGATGGTGATGATGATGATGATGGTGATGATGGTAATGATGATGGTGATGGAAATGATGGTGGTGGTGGTGATGATGATGGTGATGATGATGATGATGGTAATGATGGTGATGGTGATGATGATGGTGGTGGTAATGACGATGATGGTGATGATGGTGGTGATGATGATGATGATGTGATGATGATGATGTTGATGATACTAATGGTGATGATGATGTGATGATGATGATGATGATGATGGTGATGTTGATGAAGGTTACAAGACGTCAGTGAGGTTGCTCTTCCCCACTGGTGAGAGAGAGAGAAAGAAATAAAGAACACGCCCTAAAAGTCTTCTGGAAACAAACTTTCCCACAAAACCAAACATCTTCACTGTGAAGATCACGGATTAAACAGTCCCAGTGTGACCATCCATGTTCATCCTTACACATGATGACATCATCATTCAGAGCTCTTTGTGTTGTGTCCCATCAGACAGTCTGTGGACAGGTGGAAGTGTCCTCTGTCCTCAGGTGGGACATACGAAGCAGAACTACTCCACACTGATGCTAATGATCCTGCCTCAGTGTCTCGGTGTCAGAGACAGATCAGGACGTCCACGTCAGTGAGAGGGCTGCTGGGTAACAAGGCTCAGGAGGAGGAGGAGGAGGAGGAAGGTTCAGCTGAAAGCTGCTGTCATGAAGAGTGGGAATAGAATAAGTTCTGAATATAATCATCCAAACCAACCCAGAAATCTGCAGCTGCTGTCAGACACACACACACACACACACACACACACACACACACACACACACACACACACACTCTCTCTCTCTCTCTCTCTCTCTCTCTCTCTCTCTCTCTCTCTCTCTCTCTCTCTTCATCCTCCTCCTCCGCCTCATCAGGTAGGGAGATGAGTTAATGTCCTCATGTTTGTGTTGAGTCTTTTAACCTTTGAACAAACGTGTCTCAGACACTGTTACTGATCAGATTTATACTCAGTGATGACGGACAGGACGGAAAAAAACTCCACAGACACAGAAAAGATGCAATCTGAGCTGATGTTTGTTTCATATCTGTTCACACAAAAGTTGGTCCACTTCCTGTCTGTCTGTCCTCTGCTGTTCCTTCTCAGCTTCTTCCTCTTTCTTCTGAACAGGGACTCCGAGACGGACGCTGACTGTGGACAGTAAACAAATATCATCCTGCACCGGAAGTGAATCCAACAGGAAGTGAAGCTCTGAGCTTCCTGGGCTCTACTGCATGTCACTAACTGGACTCTACTACATGTCACTAACTGGGCTCTACTGCATGTCACTAACTGGACTCTACTACATGTCACTAACTGGGCTCTACTACATGTCACTAACTGGGCTCTACTACATGTCACTAACTGGGCTCTACTACATGTCACTAACTGGTCTCTACTGCATGTCACTAACTGGACTCTACTGCATGTCCCTAACTGGCCTCTACTGCATGTCACTAACTGGGCTCTACTGCATGTCACTAACTGGACTCTACTACATGTCACTAACTGGACTCTACTACATGTCACTAACTGGACTCTACTGCATGTCACTAACTGGGCTCTACTACATGTCACTAACTGGGCTCTACTGCATGTCACTAACTGGGCTCTACTACATGTCACTAACTGGACTCTGCTGCATGTCACTAACTGGGCTCTACTACATGTCACTAACTGGACTCTACTACATGTCACTAACTGGACTCTACTACATGTCACTAACTGGACTCTGCTGCATGTCACTAACTGGGCTCTACTACATGTCACTAACTGGACTCTACTACATGTCACTAACTGGACTCTACTACATGTCACTAACTGGACTCTGCTGCATGTCACTAACTGGGCTCTACTACATGTCACTAACTGGACTCTACTACATGTCACTAACTGGACTCTACTACATGTCACTAACTGGGCTCTACTACATGTCACCAACTGGACTCTGCTACATGTCACTAACTGGGCTCTACTGCATGTCACTAACTGGACTCTGCTACATGTCACTAACTGGACTCTACTGCATGTCACTAACTGGGCTCTACTGCATGTCACTAACTGGGCTCTACTACATGTCACTAACTGGGCTCTACTGCATGTCACTAACTGGGCTCTGCTGCATGTCACTAACTGGACTCTACTGCATGTCATTAACTGGGTTTTACTACATGTCACTAACTGGGCTCTACTACATGTCACTAACTGGACTCTACTGCATGTCACTAACTGGGCTCTACTGCATGTCATTAACTGGGCTCTACTACATGTCACTAACTGGGCTCTACTGCATGTCACTAACTGGGCTCTACTGCATGTCACTAACTGGACTCTACTGCATGTCATTAACTGGGTTTTACTACATGTCACTAACTGGGCTCTACTACATGTCACTAACTGGACTCTACTACATGTCACTAACTGGACTCTACTGCATGTCATTAACTGGGTTTTACTGCATGTCACTAACTGGGCTCTACTACATGTCACTAACTGGACTCCGCTACATGTCACTAACTGGACTCTACTGCATGTCACTAACTGGGCTCTACTACATGTCACCAACTGGACTCTACTGCATGTCACTAACTGGGCTCTACTGCATGTCACTAACTGGGCTCTACTGCATGTCACTAACTGGACTCTACTGCATGTCATTAACTGGGTTTTACTACATGTCACTAACTGGGCTCTACTACATGTCACTAACTGGACTCTACTGCATGTCACTAACTGGGCTCTACTACATGTCACTAACTGGACTCTACTGCATGTCACTAACTGGGCTCTACTGCATGTCACTAACTGGGCTCTACTGCATGTCACTAACTGGACTCTACTGCATGTCATTAACTGGGTTTTACTACATGTCACTAACTGGGCTCTACTACATGTCACTAACTGGACTCTACTACATGTCACTAACTGGGCTCTACTGCATGTCATTAACTGGGTTTTACTACATGTCACTAACTGGGCTCTACTACATGTCACTAACTGGGCTCTACTGCATGTCACTAACTGGGCTCTACTGCATGTCACTAACTGGACTCTACTGCATGTCATTAACTGGGTTTTACTACATGTCACTAACTGGGCTCTACTACATGTCACTAACTGGACTCTACTACATGTCACTAACTGGACACTACTGCATGTCATTAACTGGGTTTTACTGCATGTCACTAACTGGGCTCTACTACATGTCACTAACTGGACTCTACTGCATGTCACTAACTGGGCTCTACTGCATGTCACTAACTGGGCTCTACTGCATGTCACTAACTGGACTCTACTGCATGTCATTAACTGGGTTTTACTACATGTCACTAACTGGGCTCTACTACATGTCACTAACTGGACTCTACTACATGTCACTAACTGGGCTCTACTGCATGTCATTAACTGGGTTTTACTACATGTCACTAACTGGGCTCTACTACATGTCACTAACTGGGCTCTACTGCATGTCACTAACTGGACTCTACTGCATGTCATTAACTGGGTTTTACTACATGTCACTAACTGGGCTCTACTACATGTCACTAACTGGACTCTACTACATGTCACTAACTGGGCTCTACTACATGTCACTAACTGGACTCTACTACATGTCACTAACTGGACACTACTGCATGTCATTAACTGGGTTTTACTGCATGTCACTAACTGGGCTCTACTACATGTCACTAACTGGGCTCTACTACATGTCACTAACTGGTCTCTACTGCATGTCACTAACTGGACTCTACTGCATGTCACTAACTGGCCTCTACTGCATGTCACTAACTGGGCTCTACTGCATGTCACTAACTGGACTCTACTACATGTCACTAACTGGACTCTACTACATGTCACTAACTGGACTCTACTGCATGTCACTAACTGGGCTCTACTACATGTCACTAACTGGGCTCTACTGCATGTCACTAACTGGGCTCTACTACATGTCACTAACTGGACTCTGCTGCATGTCACTAACTGGGCTCTACTACATGTCACTAACTGGACTCTACTACATGTCACTAACTGGACTCTACTACATGTCACTAACTGGACTCTGCTGCATGTCACTAACTGGGCTCTACTACATGTCACTAACTGGACTCTACTACATGTCACTAACTGGGCTCTACTTCATGTCACTAACTGGACTCTACTTCATGTCACTAACTGGACTGTACTACATGTTTCTAACTGGGCTCTACTGCATGTCACTAACTGGACTGTACTACATGTCACTAACTGGACTCTACTGCATGTCACTAACTGGGTTCTACTGCATGTCACTAACTGGGCTCTACTACATGTTTCTAACTGGGCTCTACTGCATGTCACTAACTGGGCTCTGCTGCATGTCACTAACTGGACTCTACTGCATGTCATTAACTGGGTTTTACTACATGTCACTAACTGGGCTCTACTACATGTCACTAACTGGACTCTACTGCATGTCACTAACTGGGCTCTACTGCATGTCATTAACTGGGCTCTACTACATGTCACTAACTGGGCTCTACTGCATGTCACTAACTGGGCTCTACTGCATGTCACTAACTGGACTCTACTGCATGTCACTAACTGGGCTCTACTACATGTCACTAACTGGGCTCTACTACATGTCACTAACTGGACTCTACTACATGTCACTAACTGGACTCTACTGCATGTCATTAACTGGGTTTTACTGCATGTCACTAACTGGGCTCTACTACATGTCACTAACTGGACTCTACTACATGTCACTAACTGGACTCTACTGCATGTCACTAACTGGGCTCTACTACATGTCACTAACTGGACTCTACTGCATGTCACTAACTGGGCTCTACTGCATGTCACTAACTGGGCTCTACTGCATGTCACTAACTGGACTCTACTGCATGTCATTAACTGGGTTTTACTACATGTCACTAACTGGGCTCTACTACATGTCACTAACTGGACTCTACTGCATGTCACTAACTGGGCTCTACTACATGTCACTAACTGGACTCTACTGCATGTCACTAACTGGGCTCTACTGCATGTCACTAACTGGGCTCTACTGCATGTCACTAACTGGACTCTACTGCATGTCATTAACTGGGTTTTACTACATGTCACTAACTGGGCTCTACTACATGCCACTAACTGGACTCTACTACATGTCACTAACTGGGCTCTACTGCATGTCATTAACTGGGGTATACTACATGTCACTAACTGGGCTCTACTACATGTCACTAACTGGGCTCTACTGCATGTCACTAACTGGGCTCTACTGCATGTCACTAACTGGACTCTACTGCATGTCATTAACTGGGTTTTACTACATGTCACTAACTGGGCTCTACTACATGTCACTAACTGGACTCTACTACATGTCACTAACTGGACACTACTGCATGTCATTAACTGGGTTTTACTGCATGTCACTAACTGGGCTCTACTACATGTCACCAACTGGACTCTACTGCATGTCACTAACTGGGCTCTACTGCATGTCACTAACTGGGCTCTACTGCATGTCACTAACTGGACTCTACTGCATGTCATTAACTGGGTTTTACTACATGTCACTAACTGGGCTCTACTACATGTCACTAACTGGACTCTACTATGTCACTAACTGGGCTCTACTGCATGTCACTAACTGGGTTTTACTACATGTCACTAACTGGGCTCTACTACATGTCACTAACTGGGCTCTACTGCATGTCACTAACTGGACTCTACTGCATGTCATTAACTTTTACTACCTGTCACTAACTGGGCTCTACTACATGTCACTAACTGGACTCTACTACATGTCACTAACTGGGCTCTACTACATGTCACTAACTGGACTCTACTACATGTCACTAACTGGACACTACTGCATGTCATTAACTGGGTTTTACTGCATGTCACTAACTGGGCTCTACTACATGTCACCAACTGGACTCTACTGCATGTCACTAACTGGGCTCTACTGCATGTCACTAACTGGGCTCTACTGCATGTCACTAACTGGACTCTACTGCATGTCATTAACTGGGTTTTACTACATGTCACTAACTGGGCTCTACTACATGTCACTAACTGGACTCTACTACATGTCACTAACTGGGCTCTACTGCATGTCATTAACTGGGTTTTACTACATGTCACTAACTGGGCTCTACTACATGTCACTAACTGGGCTCTACTGCATGTCACTAACTGGACTCTACTGCATGTCATTAACTGGGTTTTACTACATGTCACTAACTGGGCTCTACTACATGTCACTAACTGGACTCTACTACATGTCACTAACTGGACTCTACTGCATGTCATTAACTGGGTTTTACTACATGTCACTAACTGGGCTCTACTGCATGTCACTAACTGGGCTCTACTGCATGTCACTAACTGGGCTCTACTGCATGTCACTAACTGGGCTCTACTACATGTCACTAACTGGACTCTACTGCATGTCACTAACTGGGCTCTACTGCATGTCACTAACTGGGCTCTACTACATGTCACTAACTGGACTCTACTGCATGTCACTAACTGGGCTCTACTACATGTCACCAACTGGACTCTACTGCATGTCACTAACTGGGCTCTACTGCATGTCACTAACTGGACTCTGCTACATGTCACTAACTGGACTCTACTGCATGGCACTAACTGGGCTCTACTGCATGGCACTAACTGGGCTCTACTACATGTCACTAACTGGACTCTGCTACATGTCACTAACTGGACTCTACTGCATGTCACTAACTGGGCTCTACTACATGTCACCAACTGGACTCTACTGCATGTCACTAACTGGACTCTACTGCATGTCACTAACTGGGCTCTACTACATGTCACTAACTGGACTCTACTGCATGTCATTAACTGGGTTTTACTACATGTCATTAACTGGGCTCTACTGCATGTCACCAACTGGACTCTACTACATGTCACTAACTGGACTCTACTGCATGTCACTAACTGGGCTCTACTGCATGTCACTAACTGGGCTCTACTACATGTCACCAACTGGACTCTACTGCATGTCACTAACTGGGCTCTACTGCATGTCACTAACTGGGCTCTACTGCATGTCACTAACTGGACTCTACTGCATGTCATTAACTGGGTTTTACTACATGTCACTAACTGGACTCTACTACATGTCACTAACTGGACTCTACTGCATGTCATTAACTGGGTTTTACTACATGTCACTAACTGGGCTCTACTACATGTCACTAACTGGACTCTACTACATGTCACTAACTGGACTCTACTGCATGTCACTAACTGGGCTCTACTACATGTCACTAACTGGACTCTACTACATGTCACTAACTGGACTCTACTGCATGTCATTAACTGGGTTTTACTACATGTCACTAACTGGGCTCTACTACATGTCACTAACTGGACTCTACTACATGTCACTAACTGGACTCTACTGCATGTCATTAACTGGGTTTTACTACATGTCACTAACTGGGCTCTACTGCATGTCACTAACTGGACTCTACTACATGTCACTAACTGGACTCTACTACATGTCACTAACTGGGCTCTACTGCATGTCACTAACTGGACTTTCCTACATGTCACTAACTGGACTCTACTACATGTCACTAACTGGGCTCTACTGCATGTCACTAACTGGACTTTCCTACATGTCACTAACTGGACTCTACTGCATGTCACTAACTGGACTCTACTGCATGTCACTAACTGGGCTCTACTGCATGTCACTAACTGGACTCTACTGCATGTCACTAACTGGGCTCTACTGCATGTCACTAACTGGACTTTCCTACATGTCACTAACTGGACTCTACTGCATGTCACTAACTGGACTCTACTACATGTCACTAACTGGACTCTACTGCATGTCACTAACTGGGTTTTACTACATGTCACTAACTGGGCTCTACTGCATGTCACTAACTGGACTCTACTACATGTCACTAACTGGACTCTACTGCATGTCACTAACTGTGCTCTACTTCATGTCACTAACTGGCCTCTACTGCATGTCACTAACTGGGTTTTCCTACATGTCACTAACTGGATTTTGCTACATGTCACTAACTGGGCTCTACTGCCCAGCCATAGTTTTAATAGTTTTATACAAACGGTGTCTGTCCCCCGACCGCCTAAATTATCTAAATCTAAAATTAAACAAAGAGGAGTTGTGCATAACAACCTCATAAAAATTAAAACCTCTTCTGTGACAGAAAGACAAAACAGGAGAATTAAATGCGGACTGTTAAATATCAGGTCTCTATCGTCTAAAGCAGTGTTAGTAAACGAATTAACATCAGATAATCATATTGATTTACTCAGTCTCACTGAAACCTGGCTGTGTCCAGATGAATATGTTAGTCTAAATGAGTCCACTCCTCCCAGTCATAATAATACCCACATTCCTCGAGGCAGCGGCCGAGGAGGGGGAGTTGCAGCCATTTTTAACTCTAGTCTGTTAATCAGTCCTAAACCTAAACTAGATTATAATTCATTTGAAAGCCTCGTTCTTAGTCTTTTACATCCGACCTGGAAAACCTATCGCAGCCACTTTTATTTGTTATAGTGTACCGTGCTCCTGGCCCGTATTCTGAATTTTTATCTGAATTCTCAGAGTTTTTATCCAGTTTAGTTCTTAAATCAGATAAAGTTATTATTGTGGCGATTTTAACATTCATGTCGGCGTTGATAATGACTCCTGGCTACCGTTTATCTCATTATTAGACTCCATTGGCTTCAGTCAGGGTGTACATGAACCTACTCACTGTTTTAACCATACCCTTGATCTAGTTCTGACGTATGGAATTGAAATTGATAACCTAAAAGTCTTTCCACAGAATCCCTCGCTATCGGATCATTATCTGATTACTTTTGATTTCTTTTTACTCGATTACACGCCACTCAGCAACAGTTACTATACTAGATGTTTATCAGATAGTGCTGTCGCAAAACTTAAGGAAAAGATTACTTCATCGTTAAATTCAATACCAATACCTTCAGTAACAGAGGTTTCCCGTGCCGACTTTAACCTCTCCCGAATTGATCATTTTGTTGATAGCACCGTAGGCTCACTACGAACAACGCTCGACTCTGTAGCTCCTCTTAAAAAGAAGTTAAAAAAGCAAAGAAAGTTCGCTCCTTGGTATAACTCTCAAACCCGTAAGTTAAAACAAATATCGCGAAAATTTGAAAGGAATTGGCGATTAACCAAACTGGATGAATCTCGTTTAATCTGGACAGACAGTCTCAAAACTTATAAGAGGGGCCTCCGCAATGCCAGAGCAAACTATTACTCAGCTCTAATAGAAGACAATAAGAACAACCCCAGGTTTCTTTTCAGCACTGTAGCCAGGCTGACTGAGAGTCAGAGCTCTATTGAGCCTCGTATTCCCTTAGCCCTTAGCAGTAATGATTTTATGAGCTTTTTTAATGACAAAATTCTAACTATTAGAGGCAAAATTCATGACCTCCTGCCCTCAGATAGTACCTATCTAACCTCAAACACAGCTGTAAAATCTAATATATATTTAGATTGCTTCTCCCCAATTTCTCTTCAAGAATTGACTGCAGTGATTTCTTCATCTAAATCATGAACGTGTCTCTTAGACCCCATCCCAACTAGGCTACTTAAGGAGGTCTTACCTATAGTTAACACTCATATATTAGATATGATCAATATATCCTTATTAACAGGTTATGTACCACAGTCTTTTAAGGTAGCTGTAATTAAACCTCTACTAAAAAGCCCACCCTGGATCCAGAGGTGTTAGCCAACTATAGACCAATATCTAATCTTCCCTTTATGTCAAAGATCCTTGAGAAAGTAGTCGCAGACCAGCTGTGTGATTTTCTCCAGGATAATAATTTATTTGAGGAATTTCAGTCAGGATTTAGAGTGCATCATAGCACTGAGACAGCACTAGTTAAAATTACAAATGACCTTCTGATTGCTTCAGACAAAGGACTCGTCTCTGTACTTGTTTTATTAGATCTTAGTGCGGCGTTTGACACAATTGACCATCAAATTCTGCTGCAGAGACTGGATCACTTAATTGGCTTAAAGGTTCAGCACTAAGCTGGTTTAAATCTTATTTATCTGATCGTTTTCAATTTGTTGGCGTTAAGTAATGAACCATCCTTACGTACTAAAGTGTGTTTTGGAGTTCCGCAAGGTTCTGTGCTCGGACCAATCCTGTTTACTCTATATATGCTTCCGTTAGGTAACATCATTAGAAATCACTCTATAAATTTCCATTGTTATGCGGATGATACTCAGTTGTATTTATCAATGAAGCCAGAAGAAAGCAATCAATTAACTAAACTCCATAATTGCCTTAAAGACATAAAAACTTGGATGAGCACCAATTTCCTGATGTTAAATTCAGACAAAGCTGAAGTTATTGTTCTTGGCCCCAAACAACTCAGAGACTCTTTATCTGATGACATAGTTTCTCTAGATGGCATTGCTCTGGCCTCTGCCACTACCGTAAGAAACCTCGGAGTAACATTTGATCAAGATTTGTCTTTTAATTCTCATTTAAAGCAAACCTCACGGACTGCATTTTTTCATCTGCGTAATATTGCGAAAATTAGGCCTATCCTGACCCGAAAAGATGCAGAAAAATTGGTCCACGCTTTTGTTACCTCAAGGCTGGATTATTGTAACTCTCTATTATCAGGTAGCTCTAGTAAGTCCTTAAAAACTCTCCAGCTAATTCAGAATGCAGCAGCACGTGTACTAACAGGAACTAAGAAACGCGATCATATCTCTCCTGTTTTAGCTTCTCTGCACTGGCTCCTGTAAAATCCAGAATTGAATTTAAAATCCTACTGTTAACTTATAAAGCTCTAAATGGTCAAGCTCCATCATATCTTAGAGAGCTCATAGTGCCATATTATCCCACCAGAACACTGCGCTCTGAGAACGCATGGTTACTCGTGGTCCCTAAAGTCTCCAAAAGTAGATCAGGAGCCAGAGCCTTTAGCTATCAGGCTCCTCTCCTGTGGAATCATCTTCCTGTTACGGTCCGGGAGGCAGACACCGTCTCCACATTTAAGACTAGACTTAAGACTTTCCTCTTTGATAAAGCTTATAGTTAGGGCTGGCTCAGGCTTGTCCTGTACCAGCTTAGTTAGGCTGACTTAGGCCTAGTCTGCCGGAGGACCCTCTATAATACACCGGGCACCTTCTCTCCTTCTCTCTCTCTCTCTCTCTCGTATCCTATTACTGCATCTAGCTAACCCGGCCATTCTGCATGTCACTAACTCGGCTTCTTCTCCGGAGCCTTTGTGCTCCACTGTCTCTCAGATTAACTCATATCACAGCGGTGCCTGGACAGCGTGACGTGTGTGGTTGTGCTGCTGCCGTGGTCCCGCCAGATGCCTCCTGCTGCTGCTGCCATCATTAGTCATTAGTCATACTTCTTCTGTTATTATACACATATGATTATTGTCACACATGTATACTGCCAGGTATTAATACATACTTTCAACATATTGTACCGCAGTAACCAGAACTATAACTATAATATTATTACTTCCATTAATGTTGTTGTAAGATACTGTCATTACCTGCATATCTCTCTCTCGCTCTCTCTCTCTCTCTCTCTCTCTCTCTCTCTCTCTCTCTCTCTCTCTCTCTCTCTGTCATAGTGATTACTGTTAATTTATCATGTTGATCTGTTCTGTACGACATCTATTGCACGTCTGTCCGTCCTGGAAGAGGGATCCCTCCTCAGTTGCTCTTCCTGAGGTTTCTACCGTTTTTTTTCCCCCGTTAAAGGGTTTTTTGGGGAGTTTTTCCTGATCAGCTGTGAGGGTCTTAAGGACAGAGGGATGTCGTATGCTGTAAAGCCCTGTGAGGCAAATTGTGATTTGTGATATTGGGCTTTATAAATAAAATTGATTGATTGATTGATTGATACTGCATGTCACTAACTGGGCTCTACTGCATGTCACTAACTGGACTCTACTTCATGTCACTAACTGGGCTCTACTGCATGTCACTAACTGGGCTCTACTACATGTCACTAACTGGGCTCTACTGCATGTCACTAACTGGGCTCTACTGCATGTCACTAACTGGACTCTACTTCATGTCACTAACTGGCCTCACTGCATGTCACTAACTGGGCTCTACTGCATGTCACTAACTGGACTCTACTTCATGTCACTAACTGGCCTCACTGCATGTCACTAACTGGGCTCTACTGCATGTCACTAACTGGACTCTACTTCATGTCACTAACTGGCCTCACTGCATGTCACTAACTGGGCTCTACTGCATGTCACTAACTGGACTCTACTGCATGTCACCAACTGGGCTCTACTGCATGTCACTAACTGGGCTCTACTGCATGTCACTAACTGGGCTCTTCTACATGTCACTAACTGGGCTCTACTGCATGTCACTAACTGGCCTCTACTACATGTCACTAACTGGGCTCTACTGCATGTCACTAACTGGGCTCTACTACATGTCACTAACTGGGCTCTACTGCATGTCACTAACTGGGCTCTACTACATGTCACTAACTGGGCTTCTTCTCCGGAGCCTTTGTGCTCCACTGTCTCTCAGATTAACTCATATCACAGCGGTGCCTGGACAGCGTGACGTGTGTGGTTGTGCTGCTGCCGTGGTCCTGCCAGATGCCTCCTGCTGCTGCTGCCATCATTAGTCATTAGTCATACTTCTACTGTTATTATACACATATGACTATTGTCACACATGTATACTGCCAGATATTAATACATACTTTCAACATATACATACATATTTACATATTGTACCACAACAGCCAGAATTATAACTATAATATTATCTCTCTCTCTTTCTCTGTCTCTCTCTCTCTCTCTCTCTCTCTCTCTCTCTCTCTCTCTCTCTGTCTCATTGTGTCATGTGGATTACTGTTAATTTATCATGTTGATCTGTTCTGTACGACATCTATTGCACGTCTGTCCGTCCTGGAAGAGGGATCCCTCCTCAGTTGCTCTTCCTGAGGTTTCTACCGTTTTTTTCCCCGTTAAAGGGTTTGTTGGGGAGTTTTTCCTGATCAGCTGTGAGGGTCATAAGGACAGAGGGATGTTGTATGCTGTAAAGCCCTGTGAGGCAAATTGTGATTTGTGATATTAGGCTTTATAAATAAAATTGATTGATTGATCGTGTCATAATGAATGAAGTGACACTGCTCCTGGTGTCTGAATGTTCAGTGTCTCTGCAGCTCCGCTCTGAGCTCTACTACGTTCACAGTTCACAGGTTTTAACTCAGGAGAAACAGATCAGAATTTAATCACCACTGAGTAAACTGATTCATCTCTGATGAGAAAAGAGCAACATTTTCCTCTGGACACGAGCTGTAGATACTTACTGCAGTGACATCACTGCATAACTGTCAGCAGGCAACTGCTCGCTGCTTCAGTCTGACTAGTCCACCATGTTAACAGCAGGTCTGAAATCAAAAGTGCTCCACCAAATGAAAATCTGCTCTAAGATTGTAGGTCAGCCTTTGGAAAAATTATATGAATCAGCTTCCCATCATAATACCTTGCAGTGTTAAGCAGATCAAAGCATTAATATTTGCTAATTATAAGCAGAGATGGGCCGAAGAGGTCTTATATAAGCCTAAATTGAGATAATATACAATATGACATAGACATATTACAATAAAATCCATCTAGGGCGCTATGTCACTCTTAACCTGACCAGAGCTCAGAGATCTGTCTGCGCCCAGTTGAGATGTGATATCTTACCTCTGGCAGTGGAAACTGGTCGTTTTTATTCTGTTCCAGAAGAAGATAGGAAGTGTCAACTATGTGATCTGGGGGTCGAGGATGAAATGCATTTTCTGTTTTATTGTCCATTATACCATGATCTTAGACATGATTTTTTTTTGTAAAATTGCGGCCGAATATCTGATTTATTTCTTATGTCCGATGAGTCAAGACTTCTTTTTTTGTTTACAAATAAAGTCTTTCATCTAGCTCAATTTATCTGGAACGCCTTCCAATTGTGCAAGAAGACTCTTTATGTTTAAAGGCGTAAAAGACTCATAGTCTACGGCTATTTTAACAAAGCTGTTTCTGCTTGGCCTTTTGCCTTCACTGCTGTGGTCAAATGTTTTGAGCCATTTATGTACTATGTCTTGAACCTGTTTTGTTTTTGTAGTGTGTTATAAATCCATGTGGGCTGGGCATCTAAATTCGGTGCAAGACACTCTTCTAAGAAAATAAAAATCAACCAGTCAATCAAAAAATAATGTACTGAGACTGGCTCAAAACATTGTTTCTAATCTTAGCCATGTCTTAAACTGTGAATACAGACTGTTACCATTGAACCGGAGATACAGGGTCCCACAATTCAGTAAGGTCAGACTGAAAAACTCTTTTGTGCATCAGTCAATCCTGAAATTAAATACAAAGCTCAACCCCAGATCAAGTGTGTGTTAAACAGCTTTGAATGTCATCTTCTGTGTTTACATTGTTAAATGTAGTATTCTTGTCTCTTTCATGGTTATGTCATGTGGGATGTACGTTTGTTTGTTTTTTGCTTTGTTTTTGTTTTTTGTCTTTTGTCCTGATGTGTGTTTGTTTTTATGATGTTTCAAATGGAGCTACTGATATGCAAGACAAATTTCAGACCTGTTCTGACAATAAAGAATCAATCAATCAATCAATCAATCAATCAATCACACTAGCTACAGGCTCACCTGCCTTTTAAAGAAAGAAGCTCTGACTGGTTGAATTCATGTTAGACCAAAAACACACTTGTGATCAGTGACGGGACGAAACAGAACCATTTTATATGAAAAGAACAAAGTTGGAAACGTCCTGAATTTACTGAAAAGATCCAATTAAACAGACCTCACTGTGGTCATCTCTTCACATATTCTGACTTCCTGTCAGCTCCGAGCTGATTGGCTCCCACTGAAATGTTTATAAACACCTCATTAGCATACAGGTTTCTTTTGAAGCAGTTTCCAGAGAGACAAACAAGCAGCGTGATTTAAACCTGAACACACCTGATCACACCTGAACACACCTGAATGCACCTGAATGCACCTGAACACATCTCATAACAACTGAACACACCTCATCACACCTGAACACACCTCATCACACCTAATCACACCTGATCACACCTGAACACACCTGAACATACCTGAGCACACCTGAGCACACCTGAACACACCTGAATGCACCTGAACATATCTGATCACACCTGAACACACCTTATCACACCTGAATGCACCTGAACACATCTCATCACACCTGAACACACCTGATCACACCTGAACACACCTGAACACACCTGAATGCACCTGAACACATCTCATAACAACTGAACAGACCTCATCACACCTGAACACACCTCATCACACCTAATCACACCTCATCACACCTGAAAACACCTGAACACACCTAATCACACCTGATCACACCTGAAAACACCTGAATACACCTGAAGACACCTCATCACACCTCATCACACCTGAACACACCTGAACATACCTCATCACACCTCATCACACCTGAACACACCTGAACACACCTCATCACACCTCATCACACCTGAACACACCTGAACACACCTGAATACAACTGAACACACCTCATCACATCTCATCACACCTGAACACACCTGAACACACCTCATCACACCTCATCACACCTGAACACACCTGAACACACCTGAACACACCTCATCACACCTCATCACACCTGAACACACCTCATCACACCTCATCACACCTGAACACACCTGAACACACCTGAATACAACTGAACACACCTGAACACACCTCATCACACCTCATCACACCTGAACACACCTCATCACACCTCATCACACCTGAACACACCTGAACACACCTCATCACACCTGAACACACCTGAACACACCTCATCACACCTGAACACACCTGAACACACCTGATCATACCTGAACACACCTCATCACACCTGAACAAACCTGATCACACCTGAATACACCTGAACACACCTGAACACACCTCATCACACCTCATCACACCTGAACACACCTGAACACACCTGATCATACCTGAACACACCTCATCACACCTGAACAAACCTGATCACACCTGAATACACCTGAACACACCTGAACACACCTCATCACACTTGATCACACCTGAACACACCTGAACACACCTCATCACACCTGAACACACATGAACACACCTGAACATACCTCATCACACCTGAACACACCTGATCACACCTGAACACACCTCATCACACCTAATCACACCTCATCACACCTGATCACACCTGAACACACCTGAACACACCTGAACATACCTCATCACATCTCATCACACCTGAACACACCTGAACACACCTGAACATACCTCATCACATCTCATCACACCTGAACACACCTGATCACACCTGAACACACCTGAACATACCTCATCACATCTCATCACACCTGAACACACCTGATCACACCTGAACACACCTCATCACACCTCATCACACCTGAACTCACCTGATCACACCTGAACACACCTCATCACACCTGAACACACCTCATCACATCTCATCACACCTGAACAAACCTGAACACACCGGAACACACCTCATCACACCTGAACACACCTCATCACACTTGATCACACCTGAACACACCGGAACACACCTGATCACACTTGAACACACCTCAACACATCTCATCATTCCTGACCACACCTGAATACACTTGATCACACCTGAACACACCTCATCACATCTCATCACATCTCATCACACCTGAACACACCGGAACACACCTCATCACACCTGAACACACCTCATCACATCTCATCACACCTGAACAAACCGGAACACACCTGATCACACCTGAACACACCTGAACACACCTCATCACACCTGAACACACCTCATCACACATGAACACACCTCATCACACATGAACAAACCTCATCACATCTCATCACACCTGAACACACCTTATCACACCTGAACACACCTCATCACACCTGAACACACCTCATCACACTTGATCACACCTGAACACACCTGATCGGAGCTCCACATATGTAAATAAGGTATGACTTATTGATTGATTGACTGACTGATTGATTGATTCATTCATTGAGTATTGATAAAGATACAAAAACAAAAACGAAAGAGTTTGAACACAGGTCCTGTGATGTCGTGAGAAATTTGTTTTATTGTTGTCAGGAAGGAATTAAGTGAACTTTGTGATTTCAAATCATCAATCACGAAGCAGATCATGTGATTTGAGAAATGAAGATTAAAACATGAATCACGGACATGAAACCATCCCAATCACTTAATGTGTTCACAGGAAACACTGTGATGTCACAACTGTGTGTGTGCGTGTGTGTGTGTGTGTGTGTGTGTGTGTGTGTGTTTATATACGAACTGTCTGTGAGTATAGATACAGTCCCTGAGTGTGTGTGTGTGTGTGTGTGTGTGTGTGTGTGTTATGTAACTATGGCCCAGCTCTCAGCTGTGATGTTCTGACGATGACGAATCAAAAACCTCATGGAGAAAAAATGAGCTGGATTCTCCCCAAACCCTTCAACAGGAAAATCCTGCTGCAACCACACACTGAGAGTACTGCACAAATACTACTGCAACCAAACACTGAGAGTACTGCACAAATACTACTGCAACCAAACACTGAGAGTACTGCACAAATACTACTGCAACCACACACTGAGAGTACTGCACAAATACTACTGCAACCAAACACTGAGAGTACTGCACAAATACTACTGCAACCACACACTGAGAGTACTGCACAAATACTACTACAACGAAACACTGAGAGTACTGCACAAATACTACTGCAACCAAACACTGAGAGTACTGCACAAATACTGCTGTACTACAGCAACCACACACTGATAGTACTGCACAAATACTGCTGTACTACTGCAACCAAACACTGGGAGTACTGCACAAAAACTACTACAACCAAACACTGAGAGTACTGCACAAATACTGCTGTACTACAGCAACCACACACTGATAGTACTGCACAAATACTGCTGTACTACTGCAACCAAACACTGGGTGCTGCACAAAACTACTGCAACCAAACACTGAGAGTGCTGCACAAATACTACTGCAAGAGAACACTGAGAGTACTGCACAAATACTGCTGTACTACAGCAACCACACACTAATGGTACTGCACAAATACGGCTGTACTACTGCAACTACACACCGATAGTACTGCACAAATACGGCTGTACTACTGCAACTACACACTGAGAGTACTGCACAAATACTGCTGTACTACTGCAACCAAACACTGGGAGTACTGCACAAAAACTACTACTGCAACCAAACACTGAGTGCTGTACTGCACAATGCTGCTGTACTACAGCAACCACACACTAATGGTGTACTGCACAAATCACGGCTGTACTACTGCAACTACACACACTGATGGTGCACTGCTGTAAATCACACTGTACTGCTGCGGCTACACACTGAGAGTACTGCACAAATACTGCTGTACTACTGCAACCAAACATGCTGGGAATGCTGCACTACTGCAACCAAACACTGAGAGTGCTGCACAAATACTGCTGTACTACTGCGAACACTGAGAGTACTGCACAAATACTGCTGTACTACAGCAACCACACACTAATGGTACTGCACAAATACTGCTGTACTACAGCAACCACACACTAATGGTACTGCACAAATACAGCTGTACTACTGCAACTACACACTGATAGTACTGCACAAATACGGCTGTACTACTGCAACCACACACTGATAGTACTGCACAAATACTGCTGTACTACAGCAACCACACACTAATGGTACTGCACAAATACGGCTGTACTACTGCAACTACACACTGATAGTACTGCACAAATACGGCTGTACTACTGCAACTACACACTGAGAGTACTGCACAAATACTGCTGTACTACTGCAACCAAACACTGGGAGTACTGCACAAAAACTACTACAACCAAACACTGAGAGTACTGCACAAATACTACTACAACGAAACACTGAGAGTACTGCACAAATACTGCTGTACTACAGCAACCACACACTAATGGTACTGCACAAATACGGCTGTACTACTGCAACTACACACTGATAGTACTGCACAAATACGGCTGTACTACTGCAACTACACACTGAGAGTACTGCACAAATACTGCTGTACTACTGCAACCAAACACTGGGAGTACTGCACAAAAACTACTACAACCAAACACTGAGAGTACTGCACAAATACTGCTGTACTACAGCAACCACACACTAATAGTACTGCACAAATACTGCTGTACTACTGCAACCAAACACCGAGAGTACTGCACAAATACTGCTATACTACTGCAACCACACACTGAGAGTACTGCACAAATACTACTACAACGAAACACTGAGAGTACTGCACAAATACTGCTGAACTACAGCAACCACACACTAATAGTACTGCACAAATACTGCTGTACTACTGCAACCAAACACTGAGAGTACTGCACAAATACTACTACAACGAAACACTGAGAGTACTGCACAAATACTGCTGTACTACAGCAACCACACACTAATAGTACTGCACAACTACTGCTGTACTACTGCAACTACACACTGAGAGTACTGCACAAATAGTATTGTACTACTGCAACCACACACTGACAGTATTGCACAAATACTACTGTACTACTGCAACCACAAACTGAGAGTACTGCACAAAAACTACTGCAACCAAACAATGAGAGTACTGCACAAATATTTCTGTACTACTGCAACCACAAACTGAGAGTACTGCACAAATAGTACTGCAACCACACAATGAGAGTACTGCACAAATACTTCTGCAAGCACACACTGAGAGTACTGCACAAATACTTCTGTACTACTGCAACCACACACTGAGAGTACTGCACAAATACTTCTGTACTACTGCAACCACACACTGAGAGTACTGCACAAATACTACTGCAAACACACTGAGAGTACTGCGCAAATACTACTGCAACCACACACTGAGGGTACTGCACAAATACTACTTCAACCACACAATGAGGGTACTGCACAAATACTTCTGTACTACTGCAACCACACACTGAGGGTACTGCACAAATGCTACTGTTCTTCTGCAACCACACACTGAGAGTACTGCACAAATACTTCTGTACTACTGTAACCACACACTAAGAGTACTGCACAAATACTACTGCAACCACACACTGAGAGTACTGCACAAATGCTACTGTACTACTGCAAGCACACACTGAGAGTACTGCACAAATACTTCTGTACTACTGCAACCACACACTGGGAGTACTGCACCAATGCTACTGTTCTTCTGCAACCACACACTGAGAGTACTGCATAAATACTTCTGTACTACTATAACCACGCACTGAGAGTATTGCACAAATACTACTGCAACCACACACTGAGAGTACTGCACAAATACTACTGCAACCACACACTGAGAGTGCTGCACAAGTACTTCTGTACTACTGCAACCACACACAGAGAGTACTGCACAAATACTTCTGTACTACTTTAACCACACACAGAGAGTACTGCACAAATACTACTGTACTACTGCAACCACACACTGAGAGTACTGCACAAATACTACTGTACTACTGCAACCACACACTGAGGGTACTGCACAAATACTATTGTACTACTGCAACCACACACAGAGAGTACTGCACAAATACTTCTGTACTACTTTAACCACACACATAGAGTACTGCACAAATACTACTGTACTACTGCAACCACACACTGAGGGTACTGCACAAATACTATTGTACTACTGCAACCATACACAGAGAGTACTGCACAAATACTACTGTACTACTGCAACCACACACAGAGAGTACTGCACAAATACTATTGTACTACTGCAACCACACAATGAGAGTACTGCACAAATACAACTGTACTACTGCAACCACACACAGAGAGTACTGCACAAATACTACTGTAGTACTGCAACAACACACTGAGAGTACTGCACAAATTCATTTGTACTACTGCAACCACACACTGAGGGTACTGCACAAATTCATTTGTACTACTGCAACCACACACTGAGAGTACTGCACAAATTCATTTGTACTACTGCAACCATACACTGAGAGTACTGCACCATTGCTACTGTTCTTCTGCAACCACACACTGAGAGTACTGCATAAATACTTCTGTACTACTGTAACCACACACTGAGAGTATTGCACAAATACTACTGCAACCACACACTGAGAGTACTGCACAAATACTACTGCAACCACACACTGAGAGTACTGCACAAATTCTTCTGTACTACTGCAACCACACACTGAGAGTACTGCACAAATACTACTGCAACCACACACTGAGAGTGCTGCACAAGTACTTCTGTACTACTGCAACCACACACAGAGAGTACTGCACAAATGCTACTGTACTACTGCAACCACACAATGAGGGTACTGCACAAATACTATTGTACTACTGCAACCACACACAGAGAGTACTGCACAAATACTACTGTACTACTGCAATCACACACACAGAGAGTACTGCACAAATACTACTGTACTACTGCAACCACACACTGAGAGTACTGCACAAATTCGTTTGTACTACTGCAACCACACACAGAGAGTACTGCACAAATGCTTCTGTACTACTTTAACCACACACAGTGAGTACTGCACAAATACTACTGTACTACTGCAACCACACACTGAGGGTACTGCACAAATACTATTGTACTACTGCAACCACACACAGAGAGTACTGCACAAATACTTCTGTACTACTTTATCCACACACAGTGAGTACTGCACAAATACTACTGTACTACTGCAACCACACACTGAGGGTACTGCACAAATACTATTGTACTACTGCAACCATACACAGAGAGTACTGCACAAATACTACTGTACTACTGCAACCACACACAGAGAGTACTGCACAAATACTATTGTACTACTGCAACCACACAATGAGAGTACTGCACAAATACTACTGTACTACTGCAACCACACACAGAGAGTACTGCACAAATACTACTGTAGTACTGCAACCACACACTGAGAGTACTGCACAAATTCATTTGTACTACTGCAACCACACACTGAGGGTACTGCACAAATTCATTTGTACTACTGCAACCACACACTGAGATTACTGCACAAATACTACTGTACTACTGCAACCACACACTGAGAGTACTGCACAAATACTACTGTACTACTGCAACCACACACAGAGAGTACTGCACAAATACTACTGTAGTACTGCATCCACACACTGAGAGTGCTGCACAAATACTTCTGTACTACTGCAACCTTACACTGAGAGTACTACACAAAAACTACTGCAACCACACACAGAGAGTACTGCACAAATACTACTGCAACCACACACTGAGAGTACTGCACAAATACTACTGCAACCACACACTGAGAGTACTGCACAAATACTCCTGTACTACTGCAACCACACACTGAGAGTATTGTACAAATACTACTGCAAACACACACTGAGGGTACTGCACAAATACTTCTGTACTACTGCAACCACACACAGAGAGTACTGCACAAATGCTACTGGAACCACACATTGAGAGTACTGCACAAATACGTTTGTACTACTGCAACCACACACTGAGGGTACTGCACAAATACTACTGGAACCACACACTGAGAGTACTGCACAAATACGTTTGTACTACTGCAACCACACACTGAGGGTACTGCACAAATACGTTTGTACTACTGCAAGCACACACTGAGAGTACTGCACAAATGCTGCTCTACTACTGCAACCACACACTGAGAGTACTGCACAAATACTTCTGTACTACTTTAACCACACACATAGAGTACTGCACAAATACTACTGTACTACTGCAACCACACACTGAGGGTACTGCACAAATGCTGCTCTACTACTGCAACCATACACAGAGAGTACTGCACAAATACTACTGTACTACTGCAACCACACACAGAGAGTACTGCACAAATGCTGCTCTACTACTGCAACCACACACAGAGAGTACTGCACAAATACTATTGTACTACTGCAACCACACAATGAGAGTACTGCACAAATACTACTGTACTACTGCAACCACACACAGAGAGTACTGCACAAATACTACTGTAGTACTGCAACCACACACTGAGAGTACTGCACAAATTCATTTGTACTACTGCAACCACACACTGAGGGTACTGCACAAATTCATTTGTACTACTGCAACCACACACTGAGATTACTGCACAAATACTTCTGTACTACTGCAACCACACACTGAGAGTACTGCACAAATACTACTGTACTACTGCAACCACACACAGAGAGTACTGCACAAATACTACTGTAGTACTGCATCCACACACTGAGAGTGCTGCACAAATACTTCTGTACTACTGCAACCTTACACTGAGAGTACTACACAAAAACTACTGCAACCACACACTGAGAGTACTGCACAAATACTACTGTACTACTGCAACCACACACAGAGAGTACTGCACAAATACTACTGTAGTACTGCATCCACACACTGAGAGTGCTGCACAAATACTTCTGTACTACTGCAACCTTACACTGAGAGTACTACACAAAAACTACTGCAACCACACACAGAGAGTACTGCACAAATACTACTGCAACCACACACTGAGAGTACTGCACAAATACTCCTGTACTACTGCAACCACACACTGAGAGTATTGTACAAATACTACTGCAAACACACACTGAGGGTACTGCACAAATACTTCTGTACTACTGCAACCACACACTGAGAGTACTGCACAAATGCTACTGGAACCACACATTGAGAGTACTGCACAAATACGTTTGTACTACTGCAACCACACACTGAGGGTACTGCACAAATGCTACTGGAACCACACACTGAGAGTACTGCACAAATACTACTGGAACCACACACTGAGAGTACTGCACAAATACGTTTGTACTACTGCAACCACACACTGAGGGTACTGCACAAATACGTTTGTACTACTGCAAGCACACACTGAGAGTACTGCACAAATGCTGCTCTACTACTGCAACCACACACTGAGAGTACTGCACAAATACTTCTGTACTACTTTAACCACACACATAGAGTACTGCACAAATACTACTGTACTACTGCAACCACACACAGAGAGTACTGCACAAATGCTGCTCTACTACTGCAACCACACACAGAGAGTACTGCACAAATGCTGCTCTACTACTGCAACCACACACTGAGAGTACTGCACAAATACTACTGTACTACTGCAACCACACACAGAGAGTACTGCACAAATGCTGCTCTACTACTGCAACCACACACTGTCGTGCTCTTATAGTACTCCTGTTGTTCTCAAATAAACGACTCTAATACTGTTGTTATTCTCCTGTAGTATTCCTCAAGTACTCTTGTAGTACTTTTATTGTCCCCTTGCAGTATTCCTATGATATTCCTTTGGTATTTGTGTGAGAAAGCAGTAGTACTCTTATGGTATTATTCCGGTACTAATTTTTTTCAGTCCCCTAGTCTCTTCTTGTCTCGTCTCATCTTGTCTCCTATCGTCTTGACTCATCAGGTCTTGACTCGTCAAGTCTTTTATCGTCTTAACTCGTCAAGTCTCCTATCATCTTGACTCGTGTCGTCTTGACTCGTCAAGTCTTTTATCGTCTCGTCTCCTATCATCTTAACTCGTCTCGTCTTGACTCGTCGAGTCTCCTGTCGTCTTGACTTGTCACGTCTTGTATCGTCAAGTCTCCTATCATCTTGACTCGTCAAGTCTCCTATCATCTTGAGTCATCAAGTCTCCTATCATCTTGAGTCATCAAGTCTCCTATCGTCTTGACTCGTCAAGTCTCCTATCATCTTGAGTCATCAAGTCTCCTATCATCTTGACTCGTCAAGTCTCCTATCGTCTTGACTCGTCAAGTCTTCTATCGTCTTGACTCGTCAAGTCTTCTATCTTCTTGACTTGTTAAGTCTTGTCTTATCTCGTCTCGCCTTAATCGTGGTGTTTTCTGACTGGACCTTTGAACATAATTGGTCAATAATCACACTGTTTTTTTATTGATCAAAGTTTGAATGATTTTTAGTGTAACAGTTTTCAAATTTATTCGTTTGTTTGTTTGTTTGTTTGTGAGTATGACGTAGTATAAATACTTCCTGTTTGTAGTATTTGTGTTTGTTTTAACTATGACCAGCAAACACATCGTTACATCATCTGATCACAGGCTTTTATTCTGAAAGTCTCAGGAATCTTCCAGAAGCTCCTACAAAATAAAAGCTTCACTTTATTTATTCATAAAGATCCAGTTTGATTTTGATCATGTGACACAAAGTAAACAACAAACAACAGCAAACCTCATCAATAAACAAATTTAAATCTGATCCATTCAAATCTTTATCCTCTTCATCCTCTTCTTCATCTTCAACTTCCTCCTCTTCATCCTCCTCTCCTCTCCATTCACCCAGAGCCTCCTCCTGTTCTCCTCTCCCCCTCCTTTCTTTCTTCTCCTTCAGCACCTCCTTTTTCCTTCTGTTACTCTGGATGCTTCATCAGATCTTCACCTCCTGCATCCTCTCCTCTCCTGCCATGTCCTCTCCTCTCCTCCACCTCCTCTCCTCTTCTGTCCTCTCCTCTCTTCTCCTGTCCTCTTCTGCCATGTCCTCTCCTCTCCTCTCATCTCCTCTCCTCTCCTGTCCTCTCCTGCCATGTCCTCTCCTCTCCTCTCATCTCCTCTCCTCTCCTGTCCTCTCCTGCCATGTCCTCTCCTCTCCTCTCCTCTCCTGCCATGTCCTCTCCTCTCCTCTCCTCTCCTCTCATCTCCTGCCATGTCCTCTCCTCTTCTGTCCTCTCCTCTGCTCTCCTCTCCTCTCCTCTCCTCCCCCACCTCCTCTCCTCCTCCACCACCACCACCACCACCCTCTCTCCTCTCATTTTTGCTTCCACTGTTCTCCTCACCTCCACCTCCTCTTCACTCTTATCTTCTCCTCCCTCTTTTACCTCCTGTAGCACCTCCTCTTTACTTTGACCTTCACTTTTTATTACCTCTTGTATACCTCCTTTCCTCCCCTCTCGCCCCCTCATACCTTTTTTCCCCTCTCAGTCTCCTATCAGGATCTCCTGTTTTTGGAGCCCCCAGCAGCAGCAGGAGGAGGAGGAGCAGCAGCAGCAGCAGCAGTCTCCTGTCTCCAACAGCAGCAACAGCAGCAGCCTCTCGGTGTTTCAGTGGAGCAGAAGGAGTAAACCGGAGGAGCGGCAGAGCGATGCGAGCGCGGCAGGATGTCTTTCACCTCCTCCTCCTACTCTTCCTCCTGGTCCCGGACTCTCCGAGTCTTCCTCCTCCTGCAGCTCCTCCTCGTGCCGCCGTGCCTCCTCCACCCGCAGCCGTGCCACCTCCTGGCTCAGATCGGACACACGGTGCGCGTCGGTGCGCTCCTGCCGGCGCAGCGGGCGGCTCGCTTTCAGGTCCAGGCGGCGCTGAGCCGTGCGGCGGCCGCGCTAAGTCGGGATCGGGACCCGGACCCGGACCCGGAGCGGGACCGGGAGCGGGACAACTTCCTGCCCTATAACTTGAGCCTGGAGCTGGTTTCCCGGCAGCCGGTCGCGGCGGACCCGGAGTCCCTGTTCCGGTGCGTGTGTCAGGGCGTGGTGGTGCAGGGAGTTTCCGCCGTGCTCGCCTTCCCGCAGAGCCGCGAGGAGTTGCTACAGGTGGACTTCATGGCCTCCTTCCTGGAGATTCCGTTCCTCAGCGTCATCGAGCACGGAGAGCCGCTCCGCACGCAGGTATGACACCTGGACCCGGGGCTGCGCGTGCGCTCCCGGTGCCGCTCCGGGTCTGGGGTCTTTGTGGTTTGACCTTGACCTGTTTGATGTCTGGAGGGGGTTCGGTACCGTCTCAGCGGAGCTGCGCTCTACGGGTACGGGTTATCGACACAGAGCGGCTCCGTGAAAGCGGCCGGTGTCTGCACGAGGTTGAGCTGAGAGCTGTTTGTTTGTTTGTTTGTTTGTTTGTTTGTTTGTTTGAAGCTGAGTGTTTTCAGTGTGAGATTAAAGCAACAGACTTACGAGGAAATAAATCGACTGAGATTTAAACTTAACAATTAGGTCACAGTCACATGGAAACATCGTATCTCCCCACGAGTCCTGAGCGAGCTGAAAACATATTAAAAAACAAACAAAAAAAATGATACAGAATAAAATAAAAGATGATAATAATCTAAAGTAATATAATATAATATATTTAATATAAAATAATAATATGATGAGGTGTAAGAATAAAATAATATTTAATCATAAACCTGAAACTGGATAAAAACTGAAAGCAAAAACCCGGTGTGTGTGTGTGTGTGTGTGTGTGTGTGTGTGTGTGTGTGTGTGTGTGTGAGTGAGAGGACATTTTGTCTGTTCTCGTCTCCTCACAGGCGGGCTCAGGGCTCAGTCCTGGTCTCAGGGCTCAGTCCTGGTCTCAGGGCTCAGGTCGGGTGTTAGGGACTGTTCTGTGTTAGTCAGAGGAGGGGGCGGGGCTGCGGTGTGGCTTTTAAACTCAGATTTGTTGTTGTTGTTGTTGTTGTTTGTTTGTTTGTTTGTTTGTTTGTTTGTTTGTTCCTGAGGGAAGTGTTCTTCACATGAAGTGTTCAAGAGCCGTCGGAAATTTGATAATCCAAATCAAATTTCTGTTTTCAGATTCAAACTTTATTGATCCCATCAGGAGCACTCGAAAAAAACTGGATCAGGTCCCGACCAGTCGGTCATCAGGTTTTAACAACGTTTATTTATTTGTTTGTTTGTTTGTTTACAGTGTGTGGTTCTGACTAATGATGTCACCCAGGTGGTTTTTTAAAGGAAACATGTAAAGCTCAGCTGTTAATGTGGGAAAACTCAGCTCACAGCTGTGATGATTCCAGGATGGTCTTGAAAAACCTGGAAAAGTCTTTGAAACCATCCAGGACGTGATGTGATGTTCAGATGAAGTGTTGATTGGTGGTCAGGGTGCTGATGTCACAGTGTGACGGGCTGTTGCTTCTGTCGTGTCTCTGATGAAACCCTGTTTGTCCCCCAACGACCCAGAGAACGCATCACTTCCTGTCAGAGGCTTTCAGAGTAAGAGCATTGATGAGATTATCTGTGCTGAGTTTCAGTCCAGCAATCCAGTCACAGCTTCACTTTAATCAGGACCCTACTAATCCACCTGAGACAGCTGGTCCAGGACCAGGGCCAGGACCAGGACCAGGATCAGGATCAGGACCTGGTGCCTGTATCATGAAGCGAGATCAACCTTTCCTGGGTTACCCAGACCTATCCTGGGTTGACTAACCCTAACAATGGCAATCAGGATAATTGGTATCACGACGCTTGATGTCAATTCGGTAACTCAACCCAGGGTTGCTTTATCAAGAGCCGTGAACGCGCACGCAGCGGACCAATCACAATCATGAGAGAAGCGCAGCGTCACTGAGCGTCCTCACAGAGCGCCGTATGTGAGGGGAAAAAGTATTTCTCATGTGAGGATCAGAGATTAATTCTACTAAAATATGAGGAGGAGAAAAGCAACATTAGAGAAAAGGCCAACACCGTGGCAGCTGCAGGAGGAGGAAACATGCGTGGCAACGCATAACGGGATGAATAATGTTTAGTTTTAGTTTAGATTAGTTTATTTGCACATAATGTTAAAAACAGACAGTATAACATTTACAAGATTAAAAAAGAAAAGTGCCGGAGAGGTTAGAAGCCACTAAAAGCTTATCAAAGAAATTCCCCTGTCAAAACATCAATGACATCACATAATAGAGAAGAAGAAAAGAAACGGGTGAGGAAAGAAGAAATAGAGGAGGAGAGAGGGAAAAATCAAGACAACACAAGGCAGCAAATAAAATGATGTGTAGGTTAAATGACTCATCACTGGTTCAAGTAGCTACAGTACCTGTACCTGTACATCTGACACTGATCACACCCTTGAATCCCATGAAATCAATGCTGCACAGATGAATTGCGTGTATTACAATTATCGTCTAACATCATTGCGTCTGATAAACTGGTCTTCTTTGTCATAACGTTATATATGCTACAATAAAGCTTAAAGCTGACGCCACAGTTAAATCATATCAACACCAAACTGATAGTCTGAATAAAATCATCCTGATATTGAGCTGTGTTAGAAATTAACAGCTGTGCAGAAATATACCTAGTGTCCCTCTTTAAGAAACACAAAGGAAAATCCTCAAACACCATGAAGTGTAGACATGATAGGCTACTTTCCACATTTCCAGCAGCAAAGCTGTCAGTTAGGCCAATTATCTTTAACAGGGATCATTTCCTCCAACAAAACAAAATGTTGGCACTAATTAATGGTGCTATTAAGTGTCCGCTAATGATCAGTTTCTTTCTTATGAAGGGGTGGGATGAAAGTTCCACTTCTTTCCACTCCTTTTTGAACAATCTTTTCACTGTCTGTTGTTGTTGCTTTCTTTTCTTTTTAATGTTCAAAATAAACTTTCAAATCAAAATCAATCAAATGAATTAAACTTCCCGTCATGACTGGGCTGCATTTCTGTCAGCCATCAACAGCTGATTGGCCAGTGGGTGGTGCTTTTTATAGGATCAGATTCAACCCTGAACTTACCCTGCTCCGGAGCAGGATAGCCGTTCAGAGTAAGTTACCATGGTGATCTACCCCGATAAGAACTGAACCGGCTTCGTGAGACCGAAAACCCAGGGTTAACCCTGAAGTTACCTCGCTGAGACATTAATCCTGCTTCGTAATACAGGCCCCAGGTCTCTACAGGATCAGGACTGTACAGGACCAGGACTCTTTTTAATCGCAGAACTACAGACCCTGCTAATTTACCAGAGATAGCTGATCCAGGACCAGGACCAGGATCAGGACCAAGACCAGGTCTCTACAGGATCAGGACTATACAGGACCAGGACTCTTTATAATCCCAGATCCTGCTAATCTACCAGAGATAGCTGGCCTAGGACCAGGACTAGGACCAGGACCAGGTCTCCACAGCATCAGGACTGTACAGGACCAGGACTCTTTTTAATCACAGAATCACAGACCCTGCTAACCTACCAGAGATGGCTGGTCCAGGACTAGGTCTCCACAGGATTGTACATGACCAGGTCTCTACAGGATCAGGACTGTACAGGACCAGGACTCACAGACCCTGCTAACCTACCAGAGATGGCTGGTCCAGGACCAGGATCAGGATCAGGTCCAGGACTAGGTCTCCACAGGATTGTACATGATCAGGTCTCTACAGGATCAGGACTGTACAGGACCAGGACTCTTTTTAATCAGGGAACTACAGACCCTGCCAATCCACCAGAGATAGCTGGACCAGGATCAGGACCAGGACTAAACAAAGTCAGGTCCCGTAGAGACCTGACTCTGTACAGGACCAGGACCCTGTCTCAGAGAGCAGGATCAGTGTAACCCTGAGTCAGTTACTATGGCAACATACTCCGTGAAGCCAAAGGCCCTGACACACCAAGCTAACGGTCGGCCGTCGGTGAGCGTCTGTCGCCCTAGTTTTTGCGGTGTGTCCCGCACCGTCAACACTTCGGCGTCGGCGGCTTTTCGGCCGATTGAGCATGTTGAATCAGCGGCGGAGTTTGTCGGTGAGAGAGATCACTCTGATTGGCTGTTCAGGTTTTATTTCCTCGCCCCTGTAGCGAGTGAATCTGCCTGTAGTGAAACCGGGGCTAACCGGTGCTTCCTCCTCAGGCTCCACTTCCGAGCCGGACGCAGTTAGCCTCCGCTAGTCTCTGAGCTAGCCCCGGCTCTCCGTTTGGATCCAACCGGAGCACCGAGCCCTGGTTTGTTATTCAGGTTAAAGTGGGAAGAAGTAGCGGGTTTATCGGGCAGCTGAGTGAAGTGGAGCCTGCGGAGGAAACACCGGGACCGTCTGGATGTAATAGTCCGTGGAGGTGCTGCGGTGCTCGGCTGCACAGATAGGAAACCCCTCGGCTGACAGGATGTACCACTCTCTCACTCCGCTCTCACGCAGGCGCAGAACGTCGTGCTACTTGGCCGTCGGATGTAGTCCGTGTAGTGTGTTCAACTGCCACGGACACAGGGCGACGTGAGGCGCCGTGAGGTGATGTGAGGCGTCGTGAGGTGACGTAGATGACGCAACAGTTGGCTTTTGTTGCCGCTAGTTCTTTGATGTCAGTTTGGTGTGTCTGCACCTTAACCTGCTGAGTCACAGGTTTGCTTCATGTCAGCCTGAGGCTGAGCGTGTAGCAGGAAGTAGAAACATGGCGTGTCCTTTAGTGAATGAAGTGGTGGAGGTTGAGGCCCAGTGTATTCAGAGGCTGTTGTGTAAGGAGAAGGTGATTAGAGCCTGTTTGGATGTCTCCCTGGAGGAGTGTCTATATGAAAGATACTGTTTGACCTCACACTCTATCATTTATCTAACAATCTGTTCCACCCACATATATCACATATTACACATCCTGGATTTACATTATCATCACAGCACATTTTATGCATTGTCCTTTGATTCTTTTCTTTATAACATCAGAGACACTGAACACATCAGAGAGACAGCGGTTTGTCGGCCCGTAAGAAAAGTGTCTCTGGCTCTGAAAAGACTTTGGACCCTTGTTGTGGTTTTCCCTGGACATAAATCACAGTCCATTATTAAAGTAATTACCACGGAGCATCGGTGGCTCAGTGGATGGAGCGGACGCCCCATGATCAGACGCAGCGGCCGCGGGTTCAAACCCAGCCTGCTGTCCTGTGCTACATGTCGTTCCCTCTCTCCCCATAACGTTATGCTGTCCTGACATTGAAGGCAACAAAAGCCCAAAAATAATGTTTAAAAAAAGAACTGCAGGTTTGTCAGTGTTGATGAGAAATGAATCTGCGTGGATACATGATGCAGTGATTCATGAATGCTTTTCATATATTCAGAGACTCTGCGGTGTAACTGGCTCACTGATGGGACTCAACATCCCATAATAGCTCCATGTGAGAATAAAGGAGATTACATGAAGTCATTTCACAGCAGTTAAATGAACCTCAGCCTAATATTGACAGAATGAAGTCAGTAGAAACAAAACTTTTACCAGTCTGTTTGATAGCTGTGTGTCTGATGTTGAGTTTGTGCCCAGTGTGTTTGGGCTCCATCACATGACAGCTGAATAACTTATATTCAAATATATGAACACTGTTAAGATAGAAACATGTTTCTGTATGTTAGACACATGACCTCATCACATGACATCACTTCACATTACCTATTAACTCTGCAGTCTGTTCCCATCACACCTCACGATGTTCAGCTGCAGCTGGCGCAAGAGATTTGTTTCATGTCTTCAGTTGGGATGAAACAAGTTCTGCTTCCTGTCTCTGAGAGTCATGTTATCTGCACTCTACTGATGATGTCTGTTGGTGCTCACTGTGAACGCACCTCTCTCAGGCTGAACATACTCACAGCTGATTGAACTGATCCTGATCAGCTGTTCTGTTTCTCAGCTCAGGCTCAGAGTTTGCTGAGCCTGAGCTGAGAAACAGGGCCCTTGATTCTACAAGATTAGGCCTCTACAGGATCAGGACTAAACAGCACCAGGTCTCTACAGTACCAGCACTGTGCAGGACCAGGTCTCTACAGGGTCAGGACTCTGGGATCAGGACTCTATAAGACCAGGACTTCGCAGTACCAGGACTCTACAGGACCAGGACTCCACAGGACCAGGAATCCACAGGACCAGGACTCTACAGGACCAGGACTCCACAGGACCAGGACTCTACAGGACCAGGACTCCACAGGACCAGGACTCTGCAGGACCCCGATTTTACAGGACCAGGACTCTACAGGGCCAGGACTCTTTAGGTTCAGGACTCTATAACACTACGACTGTACAGGACCAGGACTCTACAGGACCCCGATTTTACAGGACCAGGATTCTACAGGGTCAGGACTCTACAGGGCCAGGACACTACAGGTTCAGGACTCTACAGGTTCAGGTCTCTATAACACCAGGATACTACAGGACCGGGACTCTACAGGACCCCAATTTTACAGGACCAGGACTCTTCAGGTTCAGGACTCTATATGAAGTTTTTCCTTATCCGCTGTGAGGGTCCTAAGGACCCTGATTTTATAGGACCAGGACACTACAGGACCAGGACTCTTCAGTACCAGGACTCTTTAGGACCAGGACTCTCCAGGTTCAGGATTCCACAGGACCAGGACTCTACGGGACCCCAATTTTACAGGGCCCGGATTCTACAGGGTCAGGACTCTTTAGGACCAGGACACTACAGGACCAGGACTCTACAGGACCCCAATTTTAGAGGACCAGGACTCTTCAGGACCAGGATTCTATAGGATCAGCAATGAGTCACCACAGATTTTGGTTCATCTCCATCCAGGCGGAGCTCGGACGTTGTTCAGTCATCGGTCTGAATTAAAGATTTATAAAGACGTTACCAGGGTAACCATGGTAACCATGGTAACCACAGTCGTCCCTGCCCCCTGTGTTGCTTCCTGTTTCCTGTGTTTCCATGGCGTTGAAACAAAACCACACCCACCTGTCTGAACGACGCCGTCCAGGATTCATCAGCATTCGTTTATTGTCTGTGTTTGGTCAACAGGATGTGAGGTCATCGCTGCACCGTTGTTTCCTACATTTTTACTGATGTTTACATTTCAAACCTCCACCTGGTTTGCTCACAGCGAGCTGACAGTGTCGTTCTACCGGTGACAGACGGAGAGCTGTGATGGGCGAGGTGAGACCTGTCATCTGTCACATCACTGAGCCAATCAGAATGTGAGAATCAGTGTGATGTCACATTTACAGAGTCTCAAGGCATCAGACGCCCACATGTCTTCTCCCTGATTGTGTGTTTGAAGCATCTCCACTCGGCCTGCCGCCGCTGTACGTTTGTTGTTGTTGATTTCAGAGATTCTCTGAAGGAGTGCCAACATCTGTTCAGAGCCTCGGAGAGAGGGAGAGGAAAACTGGCTGCTGTTTGATGTTTACACAACACGTCTGTCTCATCAGGTCAAATACACTCAGCTCGCCGTCTGCGTCTGTTCTTTGCTGTCCGTCACAGAGACAGCCCCTGCTGAAACACCCACAAACATGAATGGAGTTTGGTTGGTGCTCCTCTGTGAGAGATGCTTACACATCATCATTACAACAGTTTGAACCACGCTGGTTAAATCTGTGAAAATATGAATGGAGTTTGGTGGTCGAACAACTGCTGCAGTGAGACGAGCATTTAAAGGAACAGTTAGTGAATCTTCACATCCTGTTAAACTAGGGATGAAAACGTGGCATTCCTCACCACACTGAGGATGAAAACGTGATGTTCCTCACCACACTGAGGATGAAAACGTGATGTTCCTCACCACACTGAGGATGAAAACGTGACGTTCCTCACCACACTGAGGATGAAAACGTGGCATTCCTCACTACACTGAGGATGAAAACGTGATGTTCCTCACCACACTGAGGATGAAAACGTGACGTTCCTCACCACACTGAGGATGAAAACGTGATGTTCCTCACTACACTGAGGATGAAAACGTGACGTTCCTCACCACACTGAGGATGATCTCTGTGACTCTGCTCATTAAATAACTTCTAAATCCTCAGTATTTTTCAGTAGTCTTTTGGTGTCTCAGTGATTCATGTGAACATTTTTTGCTGGTCCATCCCAGCTGAGGACGGTTGCCGTCAGTCAGAGGTAACAACACAGCTGGAGCTCCTCAGTGTTTAACCCCTGCGTGACAACGTTCAGGTCATTGACATCAGCTGATGGCGCTGAGGAACGTCACACTGCTACACCGTCTCCAAACATCCAGTGAAGTCACTGAAACACAGTGAATGACATCACGGCTGCAGGACTGTAATATTGATGAGAGATTAATGAATCATATGTGAGGTCGGAGCGTCTCTGACGTGAGTTTAAAAACAGGCTGATTTCTCTGACTCCGCCCTTTTACCATGACCTCACCCTGAGTGTCTGGTCTGAACGTGTTGATCCAGATCATCAATACTGATACTGATGGATGGGAGCAGGTGTTTCCTGAGACGCGGTCGTCACAGAGGAGCAGCTTCCTGATGAGTATTTGGGAAGCTGCTGTTCAGCTTGAATCTTTTAATCCCTCTGAAGACGAGCAGCACGGATTAGTTTCCCATCATGCCTCACTCGTCTCTTTTGTTTGACCTCAGCAGGTCTGCCTGGTTTTTATTTCACCTCTGAGATTTAAACACAAACACCTGACTGAGGCATCCAAACGAAAAATACTTCTACTCTGATCTCTGCGGGGACCAGTGAGCTGTCAGGACGCTGTGATGGAAGTGTTCAGACGACGGCTGATAGCCGGAGAGCTGTGAAGGTGAACTCCCTCAGTGTGAGCTGCCGTCCACCAGGGATTCACACTGAGCTGATCGCATCACCGGAAGAGCGACGACTGGACGTGATGTCAGCACACAGTTTGAACTGTGACATCAGTTCGCCATCGTTCACACAGTCTGTCCGTTACAAGGTGATCACCTGTCAGTAGTGTCACACAGTGAGACACAGATCATCAGGTCACCTGGTTATGATCATGGT
>NC_064761.1:45725642-45728142 GCF_011397635.1 Epinephelus fuscoguttatus | reverse complement strand
CACCGACCTAGACCCCTTCTACCTGAGAGCATTTACAGTCAGTCCCTTAACCCCCTTATCAGACCATAGTAAAATCACACTCTACATTAAAACGACAGCAAACGACCCTCACACAGTAGAACCCTGCAATCTGACCTACAGAAAACAACCTTATAAATGGACAAACAAAAGCAAAGACGAATACCAGACAGCAATCAAAAATCCAGTCTTTCAGTCCCATTTAGACTGTTTTCTTTCCACCTCGTATCCCTCAATCAGGACGGCCTCAGACAGGCTGTACAGGACATCTACAACATATTTGACCATGTGGCAGACTTATCCAGTCTGAAAAGCGCCAGCACCACAGACCAAAAGACCCGACCAATGACGCAGTGGTTTGACACAGAATGCAGACAACTGAGAAAAACTCTCAGAAATGTGTCAAATCAAAAACACAGACAACCTGACAACCCTGAGCTCAGCCTCCAGTACTGGGAAACACTGAGAGTATACAGAAAAACACTCAGAACTAAAAGAGAACAGCATGTGAGGCATCAGTTACAAATAATTGAAGAGTCCATTGACTCCAGTGACTTCTGGAAGAAATGGCACTCTTTCAGCAAACCACAAAAAGAAGAATTGGCTATGGTGACATCTGGAAAAATCACTTTGAAAGTCTGTATACTGCTGTTCCCCTGAATTCGGCCCAAAACAATCTCCTCAACAAATTACAAATTTTAGAATCAGTCATTAAAGACAACCAGAACCCCCTAGACTACCAAATTACTGAAGCAGAGCTGCTGGCTAAAATCCAGGCACTGCAGCCAAAGAAAGCCAGCGGTCCTGATGGCATTTTAAATGAAATGCTAAAATTTGATGACCATAAATTTAACATTGCCATATTAAAATTATTTAACCTCATTCTGGGTGTCGGACATTTCCCTGACCTCTGGAGTGAAGGAATCATCACACCAATCTTTGATAGGATTCACACCCAAACATAGAACAACAGACCATATCTACACCCTTCACACCCTCATTAATAAAGACGTCCAGCAAAACAAGAGGAAAATCTTCTCTTGTTTTGTAGACTTCAAAAAAGCATTCGACTCAATTTGGCATGATGGACTGTTCTTAAAATTAATTGAGAAGGGTGTAGGGGGGAAGGTCTATGACATCATCAAAACCATGTACAGTCATATGAAATGTGCTGTTAAAACTAACAACATGGAAACAGATTTCTTCCCCCAGAGTAGAGGAGTAAAACAGGGCTGCAGTCTCAGTCCCACCCTCTTCAACATCTATATCGATGAATTGGCCAAATCACTAGAACTATCTGACATCCCTGGTCTCACTCTGTCTGACACACAGGTTAAATGCCTACTGTTTGCAGATGATCTCATATTGCTGGCTCCATCACATGAAGCACTACAACAGCAACTGGATCATCTGCAAACCTTCTGTCAGACCTGGGCCCTGACAGTTAATCTGGACAAAACCAAAATTATGATATTCCAGAAACGACCCAGGGGTCAGGGAGACCAAACCAGGTTTTTCCAGGGCTCTCATGAGGTGGAGCACACACACGACTACACATACTTACGACTACACATCACGTCCACGGGAACCTTTAACCTGGCTGTTGATGATCTCAGAGAGAAGGGAAGAAGGGCTTTCTATGCTATAAAGAAATCTTCAAACATTAATATGCCCATTAGAATCTGGCTCAAAATATTCAAATCTATAATTGAACCAATTATTCTGTATGGTAGTGAGGTGTGGGGTCCTCTTGCAAATCAAGATTTTGAAAAATGGGACAAACACCCCATCACAATCCTGCATACAGAGATTTGCAAGAGCATCCTCAGAGTGCACAGGAACACCCCCAACAACGGGTGCCGAGCTGAGCTAGGCCAATTCCCCCTTTTAATTAGAATTCAAAAAGAGCCATCAAATTTTATAAACACCTTAAAACAAGTGACCCCAACTCCTACCACTACAAAGCTCTGCAATGCCAAGAGGAGAACATGGAGAAGAGCCCCCTCAGCCAGCTGGTCCTGAGGCTCAGCTCCTCTAACAACACAAGACCTCAGCACAGCCCTCACACAATCTGGACCCACCAAATTATAGAGAAACAAAAAGAACATTACATTAACTATTGGACATCGACCACAAAAACGCAAAGCAAACTTCAGTGTTATTTGGCTCTAAATAGACAGTACACGGTGGCAGAATATCTGAGCACCGTGACTGATGAGAAACTGAGGAAGACTTTGACCATGTACAGACTCAGTGACCACAGCTTGGCCATAGAGACGGGCAGACACAGGCAGACCTGGCTGCCCAGAGAGGACAGGTTGTGTGAGCTCTGTCCACACAGACAAGTGGAGACAGAGACACACTTCCTGTTGCACTACAACAAGTATGAACACATCAGAGCCGACTTCCTCTCAAAAATAAAACATAAAGTGATCAATGATCCAAAACACAAGGCCAAGTCGACCTGTCATTGGCTACAGCA
>NC_064761.1:45720642-45723142 GCF_011397635.1 Epinephelus fuscoguttatus | reverse complement strand
CAGGCACCGCTGTGATATGAGTTAATCTGAGAGACAGTGGAGCACAAAGGCTCCGGAGAAGAAGCCGAGTTAGTGACATGCAGAATGGCTGAGTTAGCAAGATGCAGTAATAGAATACCAGAGTGAGAGAGAGAGAGAGAGAGAAAGAAGGAGAGAAGGTGCCCGGTGTATTATAGGGGTATCCTCCGGCAGACTAGGCCTAAGTCAGCCTAACTAGGGGCTGGTACAGGGCAAGCCTGAGCCAGCCCTAACTATAAGCTTTATCAAAGAGGAAAGTCTTAAGTCTAGTCTTAAATGTGGAGACGGTGTCTGCCTCCCGGACCGTAACAGGAAGATGATTCCACAGGAGAGGAGCCTGATAGCTGAATTCTCAGAGCGCAGTGTTCTGGTGGGATAATAAGGCACTATGAGCTCTCTAAGATATGACGGAGCTTGACCATTTAGAGCTTTATAAGTTAACAGTAGGATTTTAAATTCAATTCTGGATTTTACAGGGAGCCAGTGCAGAGAAGCTAAAACAGGAGAGATATGATCGCGTTTCTTAGTTCCTGTTAGTACACGTGCTGCTGCATTCTGAATTAGCTGGAGAGTTTTTAAGGACTTACTAGAGCTACCTGATAATAGAGAGTTACAGTAATCCAGCCTAGAGGTAACAAAAGCATGGACCAATTTTTCTGCATCTTTTCGGGTCAGGATAGGCCTAATTTTCGCAATATTACGCGATGAAAAATGCAGTCCATGAGGTTTGTTTTAAATGACAATTAAAAGACAAATCTTGATCAAATATCACTCCGAGGTTTCTTACAGTAGTGCTAGAGGCCAGAGCAATGCCATCTAGAGAAACTATGTCATCAGATAAAGAGTCTCTGAGTTGTTTGGGGCCAAGAACAATAACTTCAGCTTTGTCTGAATTTAACATCAGGAAATTGGTGCTCATCCAAGTTTTTATGTCTTTAAGGCAGTTATGGAGTTTAGTTAATTTATTACTTTCTTCTGGCTTCATAGATAAATACAACTGAGTATCATCCGCATAACAATGGAAATTTATAGAGTGATTTCTAATGATGTTACCTAAAGGAAGCATATATAGAGTAAATAGGATTGGTCCGAGCACAGAACCTTGCGGAACTCCAAAACAAACTTTAGTACGTAAGGATGATTCATTATGAACGTCAACAAACTGAAAACAATCAGATAAATAAGATTTAAACCAGCTTAGTGCAGAACCTTTTAGGCCAATTAAGTGATCCAGTCTCTGCAGTAGAATTTGATGGTCAATTGTGTCAAACGCCGCACTAAGATCTAATAAAACAAGTACAGAGACAAGTCCTTTGTCCGAAGCAATCAGAAGGTCATTTGTAATTTTAACTAGTGCTGTCTCAGTGCTATGATGCACTCCTGACTGAAATTCCTCAAATAGATTATTATCATGGAGAAAATCACACAGCTGGTCTGCGACTACTTTCTCAAGGATCTTTGACATAAAGGGAAGATTAGATATTGGTCTATAGTTGGCTAACACCTCTGGATCCAGGGTGGGCTTTTTTAGTAGAGGTTTAATTATAGCTACCTTAAAAGACTGTGGTACATAGCCTGTTAATAAGGATATATTGATCATATCTAATATATAAGTGTTAACTAAAGGAAAGACCTCCTTAAGTAGCCTAGTTGGGATGGGGTCTAAGAGACACGTTGATGATTTAGATGAAGAAATCACTGCGGTCAATTCTTGAAGAGAAATTGGGGAGAAGTAATCTAAATATATATTAGGTTTTACAGCTGTGTTTGAGGTTAGATAGGTACTATCTGAGGACAGGAGGTCATGAATTTTGCCTCTAATAGTTAGAATTTTGTCATTAAAAAAGCTCATAAAATCATTACTGCTAAGGGCTAAAGGAATACAAGGCTCAATAGAGCTCTGACTCTCAGTCAGCCTGGCTACAGTGCTGAAAAGAAACCTGGGGTTGTTCTTATTGTCTTCTATTAGAGCTGAGTAATAGTTTGCTCTGGCATTGCGGAGGCCCCTCTTATAAGTTTTGAGACTGTCTGTCCAGATTAAACGAGATTCTTCCAGTTTGGTTAATCGCCAATTCCTTTCAAATTTTCGCGATATTTGTTTTAACTTACGGGTTTGAGAGTTATACCAAGGAGCAAACTTTCTTTGCTTTTTTAACTTCTTTTTAAGAGGAGCTACAGAGTCAAGTGTTGTTCACAGCGAGCCTACAGCGCTATCTACAAAATGATCAAAGTCGGTACAGGAAACCTCTGTTACTGAGGGACTTGGTATTGAATTTAATGATGGAGTAATCTTTTCCTTAAATTTTGCGACAGCACTATCTGATAAACATCTAGTATAGTAACTGTTGCTGAGTGGCGTGTAATCAAGTGAAAAGAAATCAAAAGTAATCAGATAATGATCCGATAGCAAGGGATTCTGTGGAAAGACTTTTAGATTATCAATTTCAATTCCATACGTCAGAACTAGATCGAGGGTATGGTT